>NW_020439103.1:380573-386903 GCF_000699045.2 Agrilus planipennis
CCTAGATTAGATTACCGTTCGCAAATAGTTAAGGATGTGGGCTGTTCTAGTTTTAGGGAAATGCGAAGTTTAGCTCAGGATAGGAAAGAGTGGAGGTACGTGTCCAACCAGTCTAAGGACTGATGACCTTATGATGATGATGATGATGATGATGAATTTATTTCAAAAACAAAAGGGCCTAACTTATTTTTGAATAAATTGTATTAATGACGAAGCTAAGTCACCGGATAAGTATCTCTACTTTTCCACTTAAACAAAGAATCACAAGAATAACGAACCGTGCGTAATTGTTATAAAATTAGATTATTATCCATTTTACTCTTATCAAATATTTTAATTGAAGCAATTAACGTTCAGAGTAAATACGACAAACCATTGCAATATTTTTCGTCAATTAACAAAAAAATACGTCCAGGCCGGAACGGACTGTTCCCATAACCGTAACCGATTATCAGATTATCAGGCTGCTCTACAATTAACTTTTACATACATGCAATCGATTCACACTCGTGCTCTCTCGTTCTCTATATAACCTTCTCTTCCTACCTTCTTTTCCATGTACCTGTGTTCAATTTGTAATTTGTAAATAGACGGCATTGATTCGTATGCTATTAGCAAATTGCCTAACAATGTCTGATTTGCTTTTGTATATATATCTACCTGCAACAGTTGAACATCAGACACAACAAGATCAAACAAATTAATTAATTTGCAAGAAGAATTGACCAAAACATTTGGACACTTTTTAAGGATCTCGTACTTTTAAACAGTATTATCCAAATTTGAAGAAAACATTATAGTTTCAAAAATTTATTTGTTGAAGCAAATACTTAATAATTATTTCCGCTACACTGTGGCATCATCAGATAATGAGATTAATCATCAAATGAGAATTAGGGGATCAGTAAGATCATTAAGAACAAAATTTGTTATTTTAATAAGGAATGAAAAGTTCTGTGACGCATAATCCTAATCTGTATATATAAAAATGGATTGCTAAGCGCAAAACTAGAGAACGGCTGGACCAATTTCCTGAATTTTTTTTTGAAAATGTTCCTTGAACTCCGAGGAAGGTTCTCCCGGAAATAAAAATTGCCTAGAAAAACGTAAAAACCAAATTCAAACAATTCCTAGCTGCTAATTCTAGGAAACTGCCAAGTGAGCACGGCTCAATCGATTTGACTGATTTATTTTTTGTATTTGTATTTGTAATTGACAGGACAAGGTTTGTGTGAAAGAAAATTTTTGGAAAATGCAAGGGATTGTAACGTTTATATGCTAGAAATGTTATAGTCAAATATACTTCAAAATTGGCTTTAATGCTCTTTCATATAAAATTGCATGGAACATTTTTGTTTTTGGTTCGATTTACTTGGTAAAAAAAAATCAACTTCTGCTGGGGTAGAGCGAAAAGGAGTTGCAATGTTTGAATGAGACATATATTATTTGTGGTCAGATTTACTTGAAACTTGATATTAATGCTTTCTCATTTAATTTCTGAAACATCTATTTCGGCATATTGAAAAATTCAACTTCCAAAGGGGGGGGGGTTGTAAAAAGGGGTTGCAATTTTTGTCTGGAACATACTTCATTTTTGGTTGAATTGACTTGAAACTGCGTGTTTATGTTCTTTGATATGAATAATTAAATGAAAAGAGGTTACAACATTTTATTTGTATTTACTAGAAGGTTTCTCTTAATGCTCACTGTTGAAATTAAGCAAATACGTGTGTTGACAATTTTTAAAAATCAACCCTTATGATGAAATGTTGTTGCTACGTTTGTATTTGAAATCTAGGATGGTGACATTACATAAAATTAAGACGTTGTAAGGGTGAATTGGGAGTTAAAAAGTTTGTCAGAAAAAAATACTACAAAGGTCAGAAAAAATACTTTTATGTGGTCATCGTTGAACTTTGACACGTATTTAGGACATCAACGTGAGCAAAGCCGCGGATAAAAGCTACTAGCTTTTACTATAAATAGTAACAAAATTCGTTCCATACAAAATCAAATAAAGATTTCTTTTTGAGGATTATTATATCCAACAAAATAGAGTTAACTCCGTTTCCTGATAACGTCATCGATAACAACGTCGTATTTTAGAGAACTCGATGGGTGGTGCTATTCGTATCGGCAAAAAGCTTTTGATTAGACGTCTTGTTGAAAGGAGTAAACTACTTAAACTACTTGGCACCCTGTCGCGTTATCTCAGCACTTCGTTAACAGGCAAGGGTGCGTGAGCAGACGATTTAAATTGCGGGGATTGTTTTATCTGTAATCTTAATGAAGCTTTAAATACGGTTTTCTTCGCCCTCAAGGAGGCGCCAAACCGGGGAAAGAAAGGAAAAGTAAGACGAGGGTGAAATATTACATTTATAACGTTCCCGTCCTCTTACTTCGGTCAGTTACCTATCTAACAAATTTACTACAGCTTTTGAGGAAAAAGATAAAGCGAAATTAAGAAAAAGTCACCGATAACATCTAATAATAATCAAGAATAATTAAAATTCATAGATAAGGTTAGAAATGAAGAGGTGTTAAAAAGAATAAGAGAATAGAAGACTCCATGGAAGTCAATAAAAAATAGGCGAGAAAGGTTGGCAGGACACCTTCTCAGGCATGAAGGTCCAGTAAGAGACATATCAGAGACACAAACAGGAGTTCTTGTTTTTTTCATAATTTTCCAGTAAATTCAACGTTTAACAGTATGGTTGATGTTTATGTCTATCAATACGGTGGTACTTTTACTTTTAATCGAAAACAGAGCTCTTTGAACCTATCCTGTAAACGTCTGCCACTAAGACCTACTGTATTAGCTTTGACATTATTACTTAATAACTCAAGATCAGTTATATTATTTGTTAACTGATTACCAAGTCCAAGCCCATCAGTAAATGTACTAGACCGAGACTTAAAGTCAAGTCCACGTTAGTCTTGGGTTGGTCAAGGGTTTGCTCATTACTAGTTTCAATTTCCTCATTTTATAATAGGTAAGAAACGTAAGAAAAATTTCGACAATAGATAAGATTATGATTTGTAGAACTATGTAAATGATTTTTCAATTTTGATTAAGTTTTTATGAAGGTTTAAAAGATTTAGCGACGAGCACGGTTTTGTTTATAAATATATTCACCTGTACAGACGAAGAAAAATAAACGTTGAATCAAATTAATTCGCTCAGAGCTTAAAATGCACTTCTTTAATCCATGGAAGAGGAAAAGACTGAGTTTGGGATAATGGTTCCAGCAAAGCCATTAGGCAATTAGATTAAAGCGCTTTTACGCTGATTGCAGGACCGATCGAAAAATTCACCAATTGATGTTACGTTGTAAAAATTTATATCTACGTGGACGTGAACGAGTCGTTAAGTGGATAAAATAACTTTCTTATTGACCCTTTTACTCTACGGGGCAAACCATTACGTTACATCAAATCAAATTATAAGTAGGTATAAACGGCAATCATGTCAAAAATAACTACACTTTTTTGTGTCCATAATAAATGGAAAGGTTGTACCCGAGATAAAAATGTTCAGTCTCTCAGAGTCTCTGAAAGCGAGACTCGAGTGTCCGTCCCTCATCGAGTCTCTCTGTTGTCGCTGAGAGAGATTGTCAAAAAAACTGTTTAGCGTCTCTGAACGAGAGACTCGAGTCGCTCATAGAGAGATCCTCATTTCGTATCCAGTCTCTGAACGAGAGACTCGAATCTCTGAACGAGAGACTCGAGTCGCTCATAGAGAGATCCTTATTTCGTATCCAGTCTCTGAACGAGAGACTCGCATCTCTGAACGAGAGACTCGAATCTCTCAATAAGTGGTGTCTCGATAGACATGGTTAAAATTTTCTAAGTTCAACATATTTCAGAGATCTCAGTCTTTCTACGAGAGACTCGAGTCTCTCAATTTTTCAGTTTTATTCATTCAGTCTCTCTGTGAGAGACTCGAATCTTTGAATTAACAATTTTATCGTTCGAGTCTCTCATACAGACACTGTAAGAGGTCCATAAAAACACCTAGGCAATAACTGAGAGACTGTGAAGGACTGTGAGAGACGCTCTCAGAGACGCTGAAAGACTCTGAGAGACTGAAAAGAGACTAGGGTAAGTCATAGGCTAAAACAATATTGGTAAAAGCAGGAATGCATGTGAGTGTGGTGAACATTTCGTCAATATACTTCGACTTCTTCACCAATCTATAAGTTCCTTAGTTTCCTTAAGACAGCGAACCTTCATTCCCGTAGGATAAATTTCCATTGAAGTTCAATCGACCCTACGCTATCCTCTGCTTTATTTCCCTACTACTCCTTCCGTCGTGATATTCTCTTACTTCCTAGATACCTAAAATAAGACTCTTCTTCTAATTTTTCGTCTTTCCCTACTTTTTTTCCTTTGCAACTATAAACGTTTTCGGACCGATTTACCTCCGAATCATTTTGTTTGGACGACTCATAACATTTTGTAACATTTTAAATGAACAGGCGGTTGGAACTCGCCTCGTACGAGACTGGTTAAACAGATCGAAATATTTACCACATTTACTTTTGATCGCTCTGTACTCAACGTCACCTTTTATGGATGATTGCAAATTCGGCGTGGGACATTGTCATCGTGATCGAATCCTAAATCGAAGGGTCCTTCATGCATTCCCAATGTAGCCCCTCGTACAATTGCACACGTATGAATTGTTCATTAGACTACGCGACACAATCAAGGAATCGACAGAAAAAAAAAACGAGTGTCTGGCACGTGCCCAACATATTGCCAACATCTTCAAGCGAAATATTTTCCAAGAGAGAAGTCCGTATTGGCAGAATGAAAAATAGAGGATGAGACAGAGACGGCTGGCTAAACGTGGAGAAGAATCCGAAATTTATCAGTGCAATTTCTCGTCGAAAGCGTAACGTAATGCCCCCAAACGTGTCCGGTTTTACACGATTTTGATAGTTTACTGCAAATTACCTGCAGTGGGTATTTCAAAGAACCGGATGCATTTCCTGCAGTCTTCGAGATTTGGGAGACCCAACTCGCTAAACCAAACGCTTTCGATTTTTTCTCGAAAATCGTACGTTACAATATAAAACTTACTTCCAACAACTAACAAGACATAAACGAAATTGACCTTAAACTCTAATAAATGCTTACGATGTTTTTCCAAATTTTGAATAAGTAAGAAGATCGGTTACATTTTTACCGTGTGGTGACATAATTTATTTCAAGATACATGTAAACTGCATAGTAATCCTTACAAAAGCATTAACTTTGCAGTAACACGATTTAGGCTAGTATAAAGGGAAATTCTTAAAAAGATAAAAATCAGGCACCCAGTTGTATCCTTAAATAAAAGGTTTCAAGAAAATTGACCTACAATATTCCACGTAGCAGAAATGATAAAGATAAATTAGATTTCTTACAGCTGCAATATTTTTCTAAAGGTGTCTTTACACCTGAGCGCGAACACGTTCGAGACAAGTCGAAGCGCAACGAATGCGTCCACTGTGGACGCTAGGCGCAAAAAACTGCCTCAGCCTGCATGTACTAGGGCCATTTCGAGTCGACACTTCAAAGAGAATATGACTTTATGTAGATAGTATTTGTGTGTACTTGTACTTGTAAAAAAGGTCACATTTCGCTTTCTTTTCCAAAAATTGTTTTTTGGTAAAAAATGTTGAGTATGCACGTTTGTAATAACAGGAATGGTTTTAGCAAAATGTTCCCTTTACCGAAAAAATGGACAATTACTAAAATTTCCGCTTGAGAACAGCATTAGCCCACACGATTGATCACCACAAAAGCAATATCATCGGTTATTCATGTGGAAATTGGTCGGTCTCTAACAGATGCTGTAACCGATTTGGATCGGTGCCAAAAAGACAATCGACAGTTTGCCGACAAGAGATAGCAACAGCGATGATGGGGAAATAAAACTGAATTCCGAAAGTTGTTTTTTGTAGGTAATAAAGTTACAAATGGAATGCATGCTGTCTGTAACTTATGAACCGAAAAGACGTAAACTTTGTAATTATTCTCCGTTTTGAAATATGCCTCATAAAAAGACCATTTCTTGAAAAGCGAAGTTTTAAACACAATCACAAGTAAGATTTTTATTAAGCATCTAAATCTCGTAAGAATGACTGCTTTTTACAAATGAAAACATAGCATTGTGTTGAGTTATTAGGAAAAAAATTGCAAATCGAACTAAAAAGCAGAGAATAATGTTCAATAGATATTACTGATATATTTACAACAATCAAAACCCACGCTTTTTTACAATAAAATTAATTTTCCTTTTATCACTTTATTTTTATTTTAGAATTATTGAAAATGACAGAA
>NW_020439103.1:391071-393620 GCF_000699045.2 Agrilus planipennis
AATCTCTGAACGAGAGACTCGAATCTCTCAATAAGTGGTGTCTCGATAGACATGGTTAAAATTTTCTAAGTTCAACATATTTCAGAGATCTCAGTCTTTCTACGAGAGACTCGAGTCTCTCAATTTTTCAGTTTTATTCATTCAGTCTCTCTGTGAGAGACTCGAATCTTTGAATTAACAATTTTATCGTTCGAGTCTCTCATACAGACACTGTAAGAGGTCCATAAAAACACCTAGGCAATAACTGAGAGACTGTGAAGGACTGTGAGAGACGCTCTCAGAGACGCTGAAAGACTCTGAGAGACTGAAAAGAGACTAGGGTAAGTCATAGGCTAAAACAATATTGGTAAAAGCAGGAATGCATGTGAGTATGGTGAACATTTCGTCAATATACTTCGACCTCTTCAGCAATCTATAAGTTCCTTAGTTTCCTTAAGACAGCGAACCTTCATTCCCGTAGGATAAATTTCCATTGAAGTTCAATCGACCCTACGCTATCCTCTGCTTTATTTCCCTACTACTCCTTCCGTCGTGATATTCTCTTACTTCCTAGATACCTAAAATAAGACTCTTCTTCTAATTTTTCGTCTTTCCCTACTTTTTTTCCTTTGCAACTATAAACGTTTTCGGACCGATTTACCTCCGAATCATTTTGTTTGGACGACTCCTAACATTTTGTAACATTTTAAATGAACAGGCGGTTGGAACTCGCCTCGTACGAGACTGGTTAAACAGATCGAAATATTTACCACATTTACTTTTGATCGCTCTGTACTCAACGTCACCTTTTATGGATGATTGCAAATTCGGCGTGGGACATTGTCATCGTGATCGAATCCTAAATCGAAGGGTCCTTCATGCATTCCCAATGTAGCCCCTCGTACAATTGCACACGTATGAATTGTTCATTAGACTACGCGACACAATCAAGGAATCGACAGAAAAAAAAAACGAGTGTCTGGCACGTGCCCAACATATTGCCAACATCTTCAAGCGAAATATTTTCCAAGAGAGAAGTCCGTATTGGCAGAATGAAAAATAGAGGATGAGACAGAGACGGCTGGCTAAACGTGGAGAAGAATCCGAAATTTATCAGTGCAATTTCTCGTCGAAAGCGTAACGTAATGCCCCCAAACGTGTCCGGTTTTACACGATTTTGATAGTTTACTGCAAATTACCTGCAGTGGGTATTTCAAAGAACCGGATGCATTTCCTGCAGTCTTCGAGATTTGGGAGACCCAACTCGCTAAACCAAACGCTTTCGATTTTTTCGCGAAAATCGTACGTTACAATATAAAACTTACTTCCAACAACTAACAAGACATAAACGAAATTGACCTTAAACTCTAATAAATGCTTACGATGTTTTTCCAAATTTTGTATAAGTAAGAAGATCGGTTACATTTTTACCGTGTGGTGACATAATTTATTTCAAGATACATGTAAACTGCATAGTAATCCTTACAAAAGCATTAACTTTGCAGTAACACGATTTAGGCTAGTATAAAGGGAAATTCTTAAAAAGATAAAAATCAGGCACCCAGTTGTATCCTTAAATAAAAGATTTCGAGAAAATTGACCTAAAATATTCCACGTAGCAGAAATGATAAAGATAAATTAGATTTCTTACAGCTGCAATATTTTTCTAAAGGTGTCTTTACACCTGAGCGCGAACACGTTCGAGACAAGTCGAAGCGCAACGAATGCGTCCACTGTGGACGCTAGGCGCAAAAAACTGCCTCAGCCTGCATGTACTAGGGCCATTTCGAGTCGACACTTCAAAGAGAATATGACTTTATGTAGATAGTATTTGTGTGTACTTGTACTTGTAAAAAAGGTCACATTTCGCTTTCTTTTCCAAAAATTGTTTTTTGGTAAAAAATGTTGAGTATGCACGTTTGTAATAACAGGAATGGTTTTAGCAAAATGTTCCCTTTACCGAAAAAATGGACAATTACTAAAATTTCCGCTTGAGAACAGCATTAGCCCACACGATTGATCACCACAAAAGCAATATCATCGGTTATTCATGTGGAAATTGGTCGGTCTCTAACAGATGCTGTAACCGATTTGGATCGGTGCCAAAAAGACAATCGACAGTTTGCCGACAAGAGATAGCAACAGCGATGATGGGGAAATAAAACTGAATTCCGAAAGTTGTTGTTTGTAGGTAATAAAGTTACAAATGGAATGCATGCTGTCTGTAACTTATGAACCGAAAAGACGTAAACTTTGTAATTATTCTCCGTTTTGAAATATGCCTCATAAAAAGACCATTTCTTGAAAAGCGAAGTTTTAAACACAATCACAAGTAAGATTTTTATTAAGCATCTAAATCTCGTAAGAATGACTGCTTTTTACAAATGAAAACATAGCATTGTGTTGAGTTATTAGGAAAAAAATTGCAAATCGAACTAAAAAGCAGAGAATAATGTTCAATAGATATTACTGATATATTTACAACAATCAAAACCCACGCTTTTTTACAATAAAATTAATTTTCCTTTTATCACTTTATTTTTATTTTAGAATTATTGAAAATGACAGAA
>NW_020439103.1:393751-404108 GCF_000699045.2 Agrilus planipennis
AAAAATATTCAAACTCATGATATTTTTAACCACTCTCTTGCTACTCATCCCTCGGCACGTTCCTCACCAATATATTGCATTCGGTGAAGTTTATACGTACACAATTATCATATTTGGGTTCTGCAAGTCGAACCCCGTATAATTTTGATAGAAACTAATTTCAATCAGAATTATACATGGCAGACATCTTGTAAAATGGCGGAACACATAATTTTTTTCAAGAATCGCAATCGCCATACACAGCCGAAGCCAGATACCGATTTTCATCCCAATCGGAGAACATACACATTTGGGAGGAAAAGAGGTTATGTGGTGGGGGGTCAATCGGGGGGACACTACGGATTTTCGCTCCTACGCGGAGTTCGGCCCTCGGCTCAACCGCACGAAGACGCACTTGGGAGGGTTAAATTTTTGTATTGTCATCGGTCTTTTAATGCGTATGCAAATTTTCAAATCAATTGAACGTCTTGAAGTAGGTTAAAATTGCGTTAAATTTTTCGTTAAATACATACAGGTGAAGCTGATAAAAGTGTGTTAGAAAATGGCTGCATTTCCTTTTGAAAATCCACCTATTTTAAAATATGATCATTTTCGCAGACAAAAATTTAAATTCTCAGATTCTATAATCCAAATTGAACGTTATTACAGCACATTTTGTTAATTATGGGGCCAGTGGTTTTTCACGAAAATCACTATTATTAGAAGTGTTTGAAAAGTTTGACTTCTAACGTATTTTTTGTTCTAAAAACAGCACTTAAATACGTTTAATCGTATCATACCTACATCCTAAAAACATAAGACATTTCATCTACGTTTTTAGTCGGTGAATTACCCATATTCGGTACCTAAGTAGCTATTACAAAATCTTATTTATCCATGTCGCAATTCATAAAATTAGATAATAGATACCAATAATTGCTAAATAGCATATAGATACATAAAACGTTTCTTCAGATATAACATACAGATCCGTAAAACGTACTCATTCGTTGAAAACGGTACCTAAAATAAATATGACTCACTCACCTTGTGATAACGGCAACGTTGTACATGACTGAAAAGCATCGTGGCGAAATTCGCAAAATCACAAAAAAGAGTTGTCTATTTCACTTAATAATTGTTCAAACCATATTCAAATTGTCTTACCATTAATACACTTTGTAAAATGCTAAATGTCCGCACACACTTTCACTAAGTCTGTATGTAATGTCCACCTTTAAGTAGTGCGAAAGCTTGCTCGAATGCGATGTACCTGCGCGAACTCGTAAATGATGCGCATTAGAAGCACATGCGCAACATTAAAACGATTTACGCAAGTCATTCTAGTACAATATAAGTAATGAGTAATGCTAGAAGGATCCGTGGTGCCCTCTTGCAACTTTCAGCTCTACTTACGCATATGTTACATAAAGGTCATGGTGCCTTCTTAAATGAAGCTCGGTTCACACATTTTTCACACGACAAGTGTAATCCTGACATTACGAACAAACAAGAAAATTATTTTGAAACTTTTAGAGCACATTCTAGTTTATTATTGTTATTAACAAATCATTAGATTATGGTTTGAAAGTTGTCCTGACTTATGTATAATCAAAATGAATATATTCTACAGTAATATACAGTTAAAGTATTTCAAACTGTCATTCCAAAATAATTTTCTGAAGCTAGAAAGCATTCTAAATTTTTTTAGTCGTTTTGTACAATGAGAATTGCTTTTTTTTGTCTTCGTGGAAGAAGGAAGAAGGACTATTCGGCAGTGTAATGTTGGATTCTCTTCGAGGAGGACCTATTATTACTCATCTACCTTAGGACGTTTTAAGACCAATTAAGGTCCTCTTCAGTAGGACATCATCTGAGTTTCGAATTCAAAATCTTATGCTGTTTATCTTTATAACAAATTGCCAATTTCTCATTTGCAATTGTATAGTTATTACTTGATTAAATTTACGTGAATCAAACAACGTATTTTAATGCTGAAATTAATTTCCGTATTTTGTGCTTTCCTTGCATACAACGTCCGAGATTTTATGAATTTCTGCGATCAAATTAAAAACTTTTAATAAGAAGTCGAGTATTTTTCGCAACTCATTAAATTTCTGCTATTAATTTTCTTATACAGAGTTATAGAATCAAGTTTTAATTAATGTTCCTTTTTCCGAAAGAGAAATGAAATATGACGTTATTAATAACAAATTCGCAAGATTCGTATTAACATTCAATTGCAACTTGTATTGCCCCAATTCTTCTCCGAAATCTATTAGTTTTAGCTGTTGCAACTGTATATATAAGAAACGGAAACAAATGATGGAAAATACTACAAATGGCGCAGTAAACGTCATCTGTAGCACGATGCTACGTTTTAGGATTACGTATGCTCCAATAAGGTCCTTGGACGTTTACTGCGCCATTTGTAGTATTTTCTAAGACGCACTGTTAAGACAGAAGGTAAAAGTTGGTCTGTGTTCTGTCGCAGCTGCCTGCGACGCGCTGATGTGATCCAAAAAGATCGAAATCGCGATCCGCGTCTGGCAGTTTCGACAGAATACAGACCACTTAGAAATATTTTAAATGATGGAAAATCACAAAACTGTCATGTAATGCTAGTTAGGAAGTTTTTTAAATGTTAAACAAGGGTCTTGGTAAAATATCTACTTACTAACTTGTGAACGGTAGATACGTAAACGAAATAATTAGTAATAATAATCTATTCTTATTAATAAAAGCACTTTCGATTTTGCTCGGATTATAACCTATGAAAAATATTCAAACTAGGATAATAAACTCGAATATTTAATATTTAATCTATGATAATAATATACGTGTATCAGGTTGCTAATATAAATCCATTTCATAACCATGTTGCCCGGGGGTGCTCGCACTGGTATAACTTTATCGTGTCTGTTCTCAATAAGTATTTTCCAAGTTAAGTCGTATATTATGAGAAATAGTCTACTAAAATACTCAAGTTATTTATAGGAAAATCATATCCAAATACGATTCGATTCGATTCGATTCGTGTGGGGACGATAATAAAGTATACCTACCTATAACACCTCTAAATGAGATAAATGTGCAGGTTTGAACGGGCTCGTTTTGAGATATTCGTGTTATTTGTAAAGGAAAGCCCTGCGGATATTTGTTTCTGTAAATGGACGATCTTGGGGTTGCTAAAGGTGACGATAAGAAACCTTCTTTTTTTATATTATGTTATTATAAAACTCGGCGCTACATCTCTTCAATAAAAAGTCAGAACTGCGCCTGTATTCACCTTTTCATAATTTTTACTTTCATGTTTTAAAAACGTCGAAATAAAGACCCGCGTGTGGATGTCTTCGTGGCTACCATAAGTCTACAAAAAGCATTAATGAACTAATTAATTAACCCAAAAGGTTTAACGAAGCTCTATTATAAGTAGTTCATAGGTATTTCAAAGGCTAAAGACTCAAACTCTATTAACTTGAAACATACACACAAATCTATTTGAAATTAGTAGAAGTTCCTGATGCCTCGCAATGTATCTTTCACTGCTTGATGACTTTACTCAAAAAAACCCTGTACTTTTAGTTACGGATATGACCAATGATTTGGTTTGAATTTGGTATATATAATGCTTGCGACCTAAATAACCACAACTTTAGAAATGGTTCTAAGTAAAGGCTTATATTTTACTAGCCAGTATTTTAATCCCTTCTGGTTACCATTTAAATATTATGTAAAAGTCAGTGTTGAATCCATATAGTTATAGTTATTTGATTGTTATTTGAAGTTTCTTTATATCATCATCATCATCATCATAAGGTTATCAGTCCTAAGACTAGTTGAATACACACCTCCACTCTTTTCTATCCTGAACTAATTTTCGCATTTCCCTAAAACTAGAACAATCCACGTCCTTAACTATTTGCGAACAGTAATCTAATCTAGGTCTACCTATTTCTGTCTCTAATATGTCTCTGACTAGACCTTTATGCCTGAGAAGGTGTCCTACTAACCTATCTCGCCTATTTCTCATTGACTTCCATAAAGTCCTATGTTCTCCTATTCTTTCTAATACCTCTTCATTTTCAATCTTCTCTATCCACGGTATCCTCATCATTCGCCTGTAACAACACAGTAATAAATAATTTTACTTCAAAAACTGATATGTAACAAAACCGCATCATAGTAAAAATAAGCATAACTGTTGAAAATTGGAAGTCAAGAACAAAAAAGAACATTGATGGTTACCAGACGATAAACGTTAAAAACGTCATATGAAGAACCCTCTTCAAATGACAATTATATAACCCCTGGGACATACGACCTATGTAGGTTTAATCACTAAAAGTGACCAAAATAGTTTCATATGCTGGAAAATATGAGATATGGTGGTAAAAATTTAATACGGCTATAGACTTGAACGCTTTACATTTCAATTTATTGTTAACAGCTTAACAACGATAGGATTACTGTGAACTCTGCATAGGTTTTTAGCTCCAACAAAAAAGATGCACCTGCAAAAGTTAGTTTTGTTCTTCTTTTTCTTCTGCTTTTCTATGTTTTTCGTTTGCCGTTTGTGCTGCCTCCTCGTCCTGATCTTGACCTTCCCAAAACAAACGGGGACCTCGGCACTTAACTCGGAAGATGAAAAAGTCAACAGTGAACTCATTAACGACGGCATGTCGGTCGCGTGTGCGAAAGGCACGAGTGGCGCACGCGCATCAAACTTGTCTGATAAAAAACGACGCTACCGGCGCGTCGCCACCAAAGTTGTTGGTAGTTTGCTCGCGACGCGCGTGTGGACTATATCTCCAAGCTACGTAATCGCTTGTTCCATGGGACGCAAATGTCCCATTCGGACTGCGACGTCCTCATGGTACGTCACCCTTACCGTCGTTATAATCACCTGCTGCTGTTTCTGTTGGGCTAGTGTTTCAAACGGCGAACCAAACTCAGGTAAGAAAAGCCCGAAACTCCTGCAAATGTCTCCGACTAAACCTTTAAACTTTTAAAACTTTTGCCTAGCAAAAACTTGTAGCGAGCGCCCCATTTAACAAGAACGAACGCATACGTCTGCAAATGCAATTTGTCAACGTTTCCAACAGAATTCGTATTAATTTAACATTGCTGTCACCAAAGTTCGAATCTTTAGCAGCTAGGAGAATTTTCTTTTATGTATGAATAGAAACATTCATGAGACTGGAGATTATTTGGTTCAGAGTATAGTGGAACTTGGTTATAACAACATCGGTTCTAAAGACAACTCCGATATAACGTCAGTTTTTATTTTTTTAAGTCCCACAAATCCTTGAAACGGTCGTAGTATTTTCGTCCATCGAAGCCTCCGCCTACAATTGGCATTACCGTATGGACTGCATACTCGGTTATTACCTCAGAATATCTTCTACCGCAAGGGTGACGCTATAGTGAAGTTCTACTATATTAGTATGGAAGATCCATTAAACTTAAGTACGAGATATATTGGATTCATCATCATCATCATAAGGTTGTCAGTCCTATGAATGGAGAACTAAGAACTAATTTTCGCATTTCCTTAAAAGTGGAACATCCCACATCCTTAACTATTTGTGAACAGTAATCTAATATAGGTCTACTTCTATTTCTCTTAACTCCTGTTTCTGCCTCTAATATGTCTCTGACTAAACCTTCATACCTGAGAAGGTGTTCTACCAACCTATTCGCCTATTTATTATTGATTTCCATAGAATCCTCTGTTCTCCTGTTCTTTCTAATACCTCTTCATTTCTAAACATCTCTATCCACAGTATCCTCATTATTCGCTTGTGACACCACATTTCGAACGCTTTTAACCTTTTATTTTCCGCCGAACCCACTGTACATGTTTAGCACCCGTACAGCGCCGCGCTTCAGACATACACCTTTACCTTTAAAGTATTGCCTAAAGCCTTTGGGAATTTCTAAAGTTGCCTTTGTTGAAAAGAAATTTTATCCTTCGTGGAACAAGAATAACTAATAATTTTACTTGCCTCGAGTAGCAAACAAAAAATTAGGATTCCAAAGGTCATTTTTATCAAAAGCATTTAAAATTTCGACTAATTTATGTATTTTATGACTCAATATAAATACATATATATATAAGTTAAATTGAAGTGTTCGGGTTTAAAATATTCTAAAGCCTTCGTCTCAAATTTGAAATATACTTTATTAGTTTGTTAGTCTTTTCTATAAGTAGATTAAGATTATGATTTCCTTTGCATTTTAAATTGCTCTCCACAAAGTTTTGTCGAACGGATTTAATTTCGCTTGATTCAATAAACTGTAATTATGTCTATGTCTGTAACCAAGTCAAAAATAAAGCAAAACATCAAACTTTTGCAAGTAAAAGAAAACTTTTAATTGCATGTTAAAAGAAGCAAAACTTTCAGATCATGTGATATATGGTATATACACTACACTGTAAAGTTCAAAATAATGAACAATCTCTTATCTCTGCTTTCCAATCATTGAGGAACTTTGATAATATTAGTCAACTGAAGAAGAGTACAATTACTCACACTAAAGATTAAATATGGTAAAATCACGTAGTAAATTTATCAAGAATTTTTCCGACATGCGTTACGTAAAATATCACAAAATCTAAACAAAGTCTAATTTATTGGACAAATATCGCTTTACGGTAAATGTACCCATGTGTTCAGGTGTAATTTAGCAGTTTACAAATAAATTACCTTCCGACTAGCAACTGTAGTGGTTTTCCCTATATAGAATCGAAAACTTCAAACAACAAAGAGAACATGAAATGTGATAAACAACATTCAATACTGTCGGATGCAGTTTCTAAACTGCGTGCATCACAGCTAATTTTCTAGTTTACCTCTTATTATGGCCTAATTTGTTTTAGTAACATGAACGCATTTGTTACGGTTAATTTTCGCACTTGTCAAGCTAGAAAATATACATCCAAACTAATAATGTCCAGGACTATTATTTATAGAAAACCTTCGTAAAAGTTTTAGATAGTCTGTATATGAAATGTATGAAAGACAAATTGTATACAATTCCTAGGAAATTGATTGGAATTTCTTATAATGTTCAAAATTTGTCCAATAAGAGAAAATGTAGTTACTAGAATGTTCTTGAATGTCCCTAGGATTGTCCTGAACTAGAAGTTTTTAGATATTCAGAATAAAAAAAGAATGTAAACCCGTTGAAGCGGGTAATCGTTAGCTAGGTTATATTTATAAGATTTTCATAAATACTAATATTGCATATATTCTCAGTGTGTTTTCGGAAAGTGCGAATATAGAGATAGGAGACGAAAAATCAGAAAGATGTGGCTGATTTTAAGTATCTAGGAAGTCAGATAACTCAGGATGGAAGGAGTAGAAGGTGTATGCTTGGAACGCGAATCTGTACGGGTGCGAAACATGGACGGTGGGCGCGGCGGAAAAGAAACGGTTAGAAGCGTTCGAAACATGGTGTTACAGGTGAATGATGAGGATACCGTGGATAGAGAAGGTTAGAAATGATGAGATATTAAAAAGAATAGGAGAACAGAGGACTCTATGAATGTCCATAAAAAATAGACGAGATGAACTGGTAGGACACCATGTCAGGCATGAAAGTCTAGTCAGAGATATATTAGTGACGGAAACAGGAGTTGAGAGAAGCTGAGGTAGACGTACATTAGATTACTGTTCGCAAATAGTTAAAAATGTGGGTTGTTCTAGTTTTAGGGAAATGCGAAGAATAGCGCAGGATAGGGAGGAGTGGAGGTGCGTGTCCAACCAGTCTTAGGACTGACGATCTTATGATGACGATTAGTGTGTTTTCAAAAGAAGTTTTGGAGTACTCAGTATGTGCTCACCTAGGACTCATCTTTAAAATACCTCTTGTGACACACAACGTATCAAGTGTTGAGTGGGTAGTTACCTTCGAAAATTGATGTTCTCCACCATGAACCCGACCCTAAATGATGATTCTCTTTCACGTGTGCGCTTTGTCATGTTGGCATTCACCACAAACACTAATTTACCATCCTGGCATGTCTCCGTTCTTCTGTTTATCATTTACGTCTCGAGTTTTTTTTTTTTTGCAAAGATGCTCCATCTCAGAGAAAATGAAATGTTACACCCCAAAGGTACTTATAATTTTATTTTACGTGTGCAAAAATGGAAACGAATAAACAGGAAAGAATTCAGGAAAAACAAAATACGGTTTTGGAAATAGTCACCATTTTTTATATAAATAAATAAGAGCTAAGAGGGTGACGTTTTTCATCCGTGTAAATAAATTAAAGTGGCACCCCGGGGTTAGGGGCACAAAATAAATTTCCAGAAAAAAACTCAAAAAGAGAATACATATATGAAAGGATAAACAAGAATTCTGTCACTTTATGTATGCTGCATGACAATCTCGAAGCAATTTTTATAATATTGTGAACGTTCTAATGTTAGTTAGCTCAATAGATTTCACGGCCGGTATCCAGGGGCGTCATCACATTTTTTTTTTGCGGACCGTGGTCTAATTATATTAAAGAGAAAAAAAGTTCACAGGCAAGAAGAACCTTTTGAGTCTATTGCGAATGCTCTTGTCTATTCCTTAGCTTTTAAAATAATTCGAGAATATATATAGGGCTTCTACTCCCTTTCTGTCTCTTTCTACGGCCGTACAAATGGTAATTAGGAAAGGACAAGTAGTTTAACAGAAATAATGTCTAGGGATTTATTACTCCCAACCTCAATTCTCTAGCGCTAGACCGAAGCTCGCATAGAAAAATCTCTCAAAATTTACTTCAAGTTAATATTCCTCTTCTTTGTTAGTAAATCCGGGGATATTTCGACTACCTATCTCTCGTTTATTACAAACGGGGATTATAATTATTAATAATGAAAGAGTTTTCTGGTTTGGTTAACATGTTAGGATCCCATTACATGTACCTAATTAAATGTAAAGGAGGGGTTCCCCGCTTTGACCTTCTCTGTGGTTTTCCGATTGAGCTACACTGTCTCCATGAAGGAAACAGAGCTGCCAACCTTTACCGCTAGCAAAGTAAACACTGAACAGATTATCGTAACGACCGTCTCGCATCAGATTCTGGATAAACTGCGGTCGCTTCATTTGTTTTGTTCAAAAAGCTGCGGCTCCTCTGAAATAAGAAAAACGAACCCTCAATTTCGCCTTTAACGTCACGTTTTACATTTTAATTTATTTGCCGTAATTAAGGGATTTGGTTTGAAAATACAAGACCGGCTCTTTTGTACGGGAAGCGTTTTGTTGGTGAATTAATCGAAAATGCAAATACAATGAACCAACGTAACGTGTGTTTAACCATTTCATTAACTAATTAAAATCTCGATTAGTTCCACTGCAAACGTAAGATTGCAAAAATAAAAAGATCTGACAGGTACGTTCAAGATTCCTACTGTGAACGAAGAGAATCAATATGTTCTACTTTCTGTATCTGATTCTCAAACAATGAATACACCTAATACACATTCCTTAATTATTCTTATGATCATTTAATAATCTATTAGTCTAAATATATAAAAATAGATCGCTAAATGTGTTGCTAAGCCCAAAACTCGAGAACGGCTGGAACAATTTCGATATTTTTTTTTTTTTAATATTCCTTGAAGTCTAAGGAAAATTCTTATGAAGAGAAAAATTGCAAAAATTACCCAAAAAAAATTTTTTCCCATACAAACCCCAGAATAACTTCGCAGCTGTCAAATATTTGACGTCGATTAAAACAAAACAAAGGCGCGTTAGGATTATCTTTGGTATGTCTTCAAGATTAGACTGGATGAGTATTAATCTATGCCTGTCCAAAATAAAGTTCGAACAAAAAAAAAAAGCTTTGGGTGGTATCAAAGAAAGTAAACTTACTGACGTACGATGTCAGCATTACCTCCTCTGCGGGTGACATTTTCTTGGTTGTTGTGATATTAAATCAATAAATAAATTGATCACTCTGAACTACGTTTTATTTATTTACTTTTTCTATTGGTCTGCGACAGGAGTAAATCTGTCGGGGCAGCTAGTTAACAATTTATCCTTATTTATAAGGAGATTCCGACCTTTTTCCAATACTATCCAGATATATCTCTAAAATCGCTAGTAAAAAAATCGGTTGTCTGCACGTCATAAGAAAATACTGATGGAATGGTTTCATTTTTCAAAAGAAAATTTTAATTTTATTTGTTTGATAGATGTTTTGTATGGATATAGAGAAGGAGGTAAATGGAAATGTATTATTGTATAGCAGCTGTTCACGCGGACGCATCGCTCACTCAAGTAGGAGAGAGACAGATGTCGAACGCTGCCGAACGCGGAGGCCGATTGTGCCTCTTTGTCGCTCGTTCCGCGCTCTCGCTTGCACTTCAAGCCTTAAATG
>NW_020439103.1:406691-416716 GCF_000699045.2 Agrilus planipennis
TTAATCTATTTAAGTTATAAATATGTATAGATAAAAATTTAAGTAATATCACTCAGGAATTTTATTAAGAAATATTGAACTTCTTTGATATAATTCTGGGAATTTCAAAATCAAGTTATTACCATACCGTATACGAGATGAAACGATATAATATTGTCTCGTCGTTTCGTTCGAACAATTTATTCCAAAAGTTCCGACTAATCTGATTGCAACAACTCCCATAATATTGCATGATCCCTAGACAAAAAATTTCAGTCTCTCTCCAGTCTCTCAGAGTTTTTCAAAGTTTTTCAGCGTTTCTGAGAGCGTCTCTGACAGTCTTTCGCAGTCTATCAGTTATTGTCTAGGTGTTTTATGGATCTCTCATAGTCTCTGTATGAGAGACTCGAACGATAAAATTGTTAATTCAGAGATTCGAGTATCTCACAGAGAGACTGAACGAATAAAACTAAAAAATTGAGAGACTCGAGTGTCTCGTAGAAACACTTAGACCTCTGAATTATGTAGAACTTTTAATATTTAACATAAATTTTAACCAAGCGGGTAGCCGTTAGCTAGGTTATATTTATACGATTTTCATAAATACTAAAATTGTATATATTCTCAGAGTGTTTTCGGAAAGAGCGAATATAAAGATAGAAGACGAAAAATTAGAGATAAGTGGCTGATTTTAAGTATCTAGTCTAGTCAAATAACTCAGGACGGAAGGAATAGAAGGTAAAGGTGTATGCTTGGAGCGCGAAGCTGTAAGGGTGCGAAACATGGACGCTGGGCGCGGCGGAAAAGAAAAGGATGAAAGCATTCGAAATGTGGTGTTATAGGCGGATGAAGAGGAAAACGTGGATAGAAAAGGTTAGAAATGAAGAAGTATTAGATACAATATAACAACAGAGAATTATATGGAAGTCAATAAGAAATAGACGAGATAGGTTGGCAGGACACTTTTTCAGGAATGAAGAGCTTATCAAGGACATGTTAAAGGCAGAAACAGGAGTTAAGTGGAGTAGAGGTAGACCTAGATTAGTTTACTGTTCGCAAATAGTTAAGGATGTTCTTGTTTTAAGGAAATGCGAATATTAACTCAGGATAGGAAAGAGTGAAGGTGCATGTCCAACCAGACTGAAGACCTTATTATGATGATGAAGATCCTTAAGTTTATGTCAGTTGACCGTATCCAAGACATAAGAATCCAATAATTATCTTCTGCGATAAGTCACCCTGTTGTTGTTGTTGTTGTTGTTAGACGCGAACGATTTCTTCAAAAGCGACGATTCTAATGAAGTAGGTATCATAAACCTACCTACTTAACCTAAGCTAATGTTACGCTAACACATCATTTAGTGAGTCAATTTCATACAGGGCGTAGTAATAAAATATTATCGGCTAGATCCCCCCTAATTTGATCATCTGACTCAAACAACTCTCATCATAATAGCAGATCATTCTGTTCACCGATTGTTCGTTATGCTTACGAAGATCTTGATGATAAACAGTTAGAGATCCCATTTTTCCGTTGAGAGTATTGTTATACCCGAATAATTCGATGAAATGGTATCGATTGAATTTCAAGTTGTTTTCTTCTGCTATTCGGATTGTTACGAATTCCCTCCAGAGCGTGCATTGTTGTTGTCCGTTAAGAAGAGGATATTGCTGCGTCGACTATTGGTTTATTGCCAGAATTTTCGCAAACAGTGCGTTTTGCATGCCGGGCGACGGTCGACTACAAAGTATCGATTCGTTTGTCCATTGTATTGCGTTTGGCTTAGTGTAGTCTTTCCATTCCCGTTCTTGTGCCAATACGTCTAGCCGTACTGTTGCTTTTGGATAACGAAAAATAAAAGCGGTACATAAATCTTTTGCCAAACGAGATCGGAAAATGAACACCACGGATAGTGTCTGGAGGGATGATGCTGCGAACAGTCTCAAAAGCGTAAACATATTGTCAACGAATAAACGAGAAGATAACCGGTCTTAATTTTTTATTTGATTTTGTTATTAAATAATTTTTTAACAGTGTTACTGTTAGATACTATTGTTAAATAAGATAAAACTTGTATCTTTCTTATAATCTGCAATGATTATTCCCCACTTTTTCCCCCAAAACGTATAATTACAATTAAAATATTGTAACTACAAATTTACTGTTTTCGAGTTTTTCCCTTTCCTTCTGCTAAAAAATATTGCTTCTCTAAAACAATAAGGACAAACCACCGCGTCCAATTGGTTACTCTATCTTTATTACAGGACCTATAGATAGTTGCGTTTCTGTTTTAGCGTGTGGTTGTCTGCACTCGAGTTTTCATATTTAAATATAAACGAGTGGATCGAGAGATATGACAAATTTCTGGAAGAATCGCTCACTTCAAAGCGAATCCTGCTTATGCATATTCCTAGTAGGTATAACATGGAAGAAAATTGCCAGTAACTCAAGCGAAGCCTGAACATATCGAACATGAACTCAACGCAGTGGAAAAGTATAGCCCATCATGGTGGAGATTGCAACGGATTGTCTTCTTTTTGTACCCGATAAGCATTTGATGCATTTTACTCGTCGTATCAAAAAATATGAGAATCACAAATGCAAACATTTTGTGTCGCAAAGTTTGTAGAAGTAAAATTGGTTACTGAAACTACAGTTAATTTTTGTTTTTTATTTAATCTATAGTTTGAGCCTTTATCAATTGTAACACTCCTGGAATAATTCCATTAATTCATCAGATCCTTCATCGATTGTAGTAATGAGTCACAAACTCCATAAATTTACTTACCGTCGTAATCCTAGACATCTTGCCAGTCGCTAGAGTCCTTGAGATTTTACTTAGTGCTCTGCTTATCCTTTACACTTTCGTTTTACTGGTTTTAAGGTTTTATCCACACTTATCATCCTTGACCTAGTGTTTCTTACTATATTTAATGTTTTAGCCTTTACCATATACAACACTCTTCGAATTCCGTTGACTCTTCAGGTCCTTGATCATTATTCATTACTACAATCCTTATGATCATGCTTATCTCAGCAATACAATACATCTTGTCAGCCAGTACAATCCTAGGGATTTTCTTTATCCTTAATTAATTTTTTTTACTCTAAAATGTCTTAGATTTTTCTCACAATAACCATTCTTGAGCTTATGTATTAGAAGCAGGATTTAAGTTTATTAATAGACATAAGATACCAGACCAATAAACAGGTATTTATTACCCCTATAGGATTACAATGTGTTGCTGCAATGTAATTTTCTGGTTAAATAAATTAACTGATTTATCGGTCTCTTCTACACATTAGACTAAAATTTACCATGAAGTCTAAATGAGGATTTTCCCGAATTATTCTCGGATTACCTAGTAAACCCTAGACAAAGATTTTCAGTCTCTCTCCAGTCTCTCACAGTCTTTCATAGTCTCTCAGTTATTGTCTACGTGTTTTTATGAATCTCTCACAGTCTCTGTATGAGAGGCTCGAACGATAAAATTGTTAATTCAGAGGTTCGAGTCTCTCACAGAGAGACAGAATGAATAAAACTGAAAAATTGAGAGACTCGAGTCTCTCGTAGTAAGACTGGGATCTGAAATATGTTGAACTCAGAAAATCTCGTTCGAAGATTCGAGTCTCTCGTTCAGAGACTGGATACGGAATGAGGATCTCTCTATGAGTGACTCGAGTCTCTCGTTCAGAGACACTAAACAGTTTTTTCTCTCGACAGTCTCGTCAGCGACATCAGAGAAACTCGATGAGAGACGGAGACTCGAGTCTCGTTTTCAGAGACTCTGAGAGACTGAACATTTTTATCTAGGGAAGCAATTTACAAATGGATCTTATCCGTCGCATTTTTTTTGCGCATATTTGTTCAGTAAAATAATGTTTAAAGACAAACAGTAGACGGGTCGTAAACGTTGGAATGTAATCTAGGCAAGGGGGATATATAATAGTATAATAGAAAATTCAAGCACGCTCACCTCAAATCGCGTGTTAAGCAACAATAAGAGAAAGTGAAAACCGCCCCACGTTTCATTCCGACTGGTGATTTATTTATTCCAACCGAAAAGTTAGTTCCTTAATGGTTCGAGTTGCCTTGAAGTCGAGAAAAGCTTTACGGCACTATTGTTATGCAGAAATGATTTAAGAAATTTGCCCGTTTTCGCAATTAAACTAAACGTGAGAAGAAAGCAAACATCTCATTCGCAAAGACGACCTATTTATTGCTCGAGAAATTGTAAACGTCTTAGAAACAATTACATTTACTTATTATTAAGCATTGTTGTTGCTTATTATGCTAAATGACATAAAAACGATCTTGAAGACTCAACATTGGTGTAAATGTAGTAATTGCATTCTGGTTTCCAGTCTTGGGTTAATTCCAATAACTACGAAATTGTACGAAACCACACCGGTAAGGCGAAACGTTCACCGAATTTACACAATTGTCCGCATTTTTCTGTTTAGAGGGTGTTAAATAGATGCAATGAGCAGTATGGTTAAATGACAAAAAAATTTGTAAGAAAACCACACGAACTTGTAATCCAAAGCCGATCCTTTATTAGTCATTCCACAACCGTCACTGTTTACATTTTTCATTTACCTACATATGTAACAGATGAAAAATGTAAACAGTGACGGTTGTGGAATGACTAATAAAGGAGCTTACTACTATGGTAAAACCGTCCGACATTTGACATACTTCATTTTACAACCCCATACAAGAAAGTTAAATGGATTTCCAGAAACACCCTGTATTTTTTCAATCATGTCTATCTAAAAATATCTCCTGTTTCTATGAAAGCTGTCCTAAACTATAACCGCACAAAATCTTTTTTTTTTATTAAACTTATATTATATTACTTTATATTTATATGAAAAGGTGGTGGATGATATTCTTCCTCAACCCTTTGAAATGACACGTAGACACGTTTTGCGTGCACGGCGCATCCACCATTTTTGTTATTGTCCATTTATACAATATTAACTGAAACTCGTCCACCTTTAAAGGTATATTTATCGGTAGGTAGTGCATTACGCTTGAAACTATTCCCATCACAACTTTACGTAAGTCCTTAGGGGTTGAATTTTAAAAAACCCTTTCTTAATGGTCGCATACCTTGTATAAAGAAGGCAAAGTTTCAGTTCTTTAGGCCAGGGTTGGCCAATCCAAACGATCTTGCTGACCACTTTGAAAATATCTAAGTATATTACATTTACATACACTATAGACATTTTTTGGAAATATACATAACTGTAAACTCATTGATAAAGTTGATTTTCTCTCATAGTTGCAACAGTTAATTTTTGAATCTATAATTACACAAAAAATGTATTTTTTTAATATATTGGTTTTCACTACTTTGGTTATTAAAATCCTCCATGCCTACACCCTTTCCTATCCTGATTTAATATTCCCACTTCCCTAAAACTACAACATCCTACACCTTTTATTTGTGGCTAGTAGTCTACTCTAAGTCTACCTCTACTCCTCTTAACTCCTATCATGAAATTTTGTATATACATTTTATCAAAAAAAAAAAACTGTTTCCGAGGGATCGAAAAATTAGTTTTATGTGGTCGTCGATGATCTTTTACACGCATTTAGGATATCAACGCGAGTTAAAACCCATTAAACCATGAAGCATAAAACGGCTTTTCAATGTTGAAAAGTGAAGGTTTATCGTTTTCAGTTGCGCTAAATCATTTCAGCATCTATGAAACCGTTTTCGTTGCGAAGACCAACGCCTACTGAATGAAGCAAAATTTGAATAAATAATAGACCAGTACCGAAGTTGTAAATTACAAAGATAGACCGTGCAAAAACGCAATCCGCAGCTTTGAATATTATCTTTCATTTTAACCATTGCATAGATTTCATAAATATTCAATCTAAAGCGCACATCATTTTGCATTCACAAGTGGGTGGTTATACAATAGGTTCCAGTGGCAATATCAAACAATAAAATCACTTCTCTAGTGAATCATCTGCGGTTTAATTTAAAATGCATCTCTCACACGTCGAATGCATGAGAGCTACGCTCAACTTTTGTTCTGTTGTTTGCTCCTGTTCCAATCACGATACATCGAAGAATGGCAAATTCCTTAGTTGAAATGCTATTAAAATTTACATATTTCCATCTCAAAATTAAAGGTAGGGATTATAAAGTACAGCATCTACTAATCGAATTTCCGTTTTATAATTTCAATTTTATCCTTTCGTTGCACCCGAACCTGCCTTCAGTTTAGCTGTTCTTCTTAAACAGGAAATTGAGAGTGTAAGTCACTGAAATTGGAAAACTAGATGTAGTTGTGAAAACACATCCAACAATAATTTAAGTAAAGTTAAATATTTACAGAGGATTTAATTGTATTCTTTTGCACCCAACTTCACATTTAAGCCGTATAATTTTTATATGCTTTGAGAGCTCATATAGCAAGGCTTGTGTGTGAAAANACGCGGAGGCCGATTGTGCCTCTTTGTCGCTCGTTCCGCGCTCTCGCTTGCACTTCAAGCCTTAAATGGAACGCCTCAGAGCGAGGTAACGCCGCATGAGTCATGTTTTTTCGTGAGTGCATCGAATTATAAGACGTTGTCACGTCAAAAAACAAAACATACAACTAAAAAAAAATATTTATTAATCCTTGTAGAAAACGTGACATAGTGTAGGCTGGAATTGATTCAAGTACTTTAAATAATATTTTCCTGCATTTGAAACTACAAAATACTCAAAATCAATTCCAAACATCCATTCTAATTTAGTAGGTTGTATGGCAATAAAAAGAAAATCCGAATAACGTCACGACTACATTTGGGTAATATCTGTAGCTCTCATTTCGAAAGTGCGCCCGTCATTAATAATCGTCAGGCTTCATATGAATCCCAAAATAACTGAACACAACCCCAACCGTTCCAGTTTTATACATAAATGAATATTGCACCATCTAATTTTCGTATTGATTTCCTGCTACAGATCAAAATGAAAATGTATGTCGCAATGCATTGTAATTTTTCTGTAAGTACTCAAATAATTAGCATACAAATCTTTGCAAACTAGTCCAACGTCCATGAAAGTAATGTTATAAACGAATGCCACAGGCGACGATCGATCCCAGAGGCACCTTTGATAAAAACGAGAGAGCACTGTCTCAGGTACAGCGAACGAAATCTGTAGCTCAAATGGAACTTACGGGAAGTTTCCGGAGATATTCAAGAAAATTTCATGACAGTATAAGCAGAAATCGAGTCGATATAAAGCAGCTACCTGTTTCATGTCTAAGAACTGTTGGTGTCCCTAGGGAACCCGAACCTAAACAATCACCCAACTCCTCCTGTCACTGTGACGTTCTTTTTCCCCATTAAATTTTATTTTTACTTACATTCAGCGCATACATGCTCACGTACATCTCACCCTAAAAGCATCCCGTCTATTTCTTAAAAAGTATTGTAGTTGAGCCCACTTGATGAATAGTGTACTATTATCTGCCTTTATAACCGACACTCTGTTGTAAGATAAGACAATATCAAGGAGGGTAAGTGATAGATGGACTCTTTATGTAAGAAACTTTCCATCGTTGTTTAAAGTTCTCTCTGTTTTACAGATATAAGAGAACTATGTTCGAACGTAAAGTGACATTTAAAGTCGTTGGGATTTTCTTTCTAGGGCAACGAAGAAAACGAGTAAGCCGTTACTTCAGGCAGGCACAGACACATATTGTGAATGCTTTGAAGAAATTCTTTTTACTTGATAGAGGTTAATATCTAATAATTTAACTAAACATTAATGTGAAGTAATATTCAGCACTCTACAGTCAGATTATCTCAAATTAATGAGAAACAATTGCTGCTGCGCTGTCATCCCTCGCCGTGAATCGAACTCGGAACCTTTGGCTTCATGCGTTAAAGCTCTGACCACAGAGCTACGAAAGGTGGCATCAGCAAGAACAACGAAACGCGCCTACTAGATTAGTGAATCGTCCAAATTAATGCATATGTATCTCTTAATATATATTAAATGAAATTCTTTTTTCCTTTCGTTAATTTGAGATAATCTTTAGAGGGTTGAATATTGATTCACATTAATGATTAATTAAATTATTACATATAGTGCAATTACGTATTGCAAAGGATCCGTCATACGTTTTCAAAACCTGTTAAGTGCTTCCATAAAGTTTATGCAGTTTACACAAACATCGAATCCAATTAGCAGCTGCTAATTTCCGCTTTACTTCTAACGCTTATTGTATTGGAATAATTTGCGTTTCTGATGCTATTTTGTTAGTCTGCGATAATTAACACACTTTACAAACAAAACGTTTCCGATTGCAATTGCGAAGGCCGCCCTTTCCGAAAAGCTTTCCAATGTTTATTCTAAGCTACATACAAAAAAAAATATTATTATTAAAAAGAAATGCATCAGTATAAATTTATTTTAAGATTAAGTCTGTTGTAGGAACTCTACAATAGATACTTTGAAATATATTTAAAAAGCTTTGATTTCGCTAAGGTAGTGTGATAGATACAGTCTCGTTGGCAAGATAGAAAGTCAAACTCTGGATTGATAACTGCCAATAAAAGAATTCTGCACTAAGTACCTAATAAAGTGTTAAACTTCGCGGTAAGTATAGATGAAGAACCCTCTTCAAATGACAATTATATAACCCCTGGGACATACGACCTATGTAGGTTTAATCACTAAAAGTGACCAAAATAGTTTCATATGCTGGAAAATATGAGAAATGGTGGTAAAAATTTAATACGGCTATAGACTTGAACGCTTTAGATTTCAATTTATTGTTAACAGCTTAACAACGATAGGATTACTGTGAACTCTGCATAGGTTTTTAGCTCCAACAAAAAAGATGCACCTGCAAAAGTTAGTTTTGTTCTTCTTTTTCTTCTGCTTTTCTATGTTTTTCGTTTGCCGTTTGTGCTGCCTCCTCGTCCTGATCTTGACCTTCCCAAAACAAACGGGGACCTCGGCACTTAACTCAGAAGATGAAAAAGTCAACAGTGAACTCATTAACGACGGCATGTCGGTCGCGTGTGCGAAAGGCACGAGTGGCGCACGCGCATCAAACTTGTCTGATAAAAAACGACGCTACCGGCGCGTCGCCACCAAAGTTGTTGGTAGTTTGCTCGCGACGCGCGTGTGGACTATATCTCCAAGCTACGTAATCGCTTGTTCCATGGGACGCAAATGTCCCATTCGGACTGCGACGTCCTCATGGTACGTCACCCTTACCGTCGTTATAATCACCTGCTGCTGTTTCTGTTGGGCTAGTGTTTCAAACGGCGAACCAAACTCAGGTAAGAAAAGCCCGAAACTCCTGCAAATGTCTCCGACTAAACCTTTAAACTTTTAAAACTTTTGCCTAGCAAAAACTTGTAGCGAGCGCCCCATTTAACAAGAACGAATGCATACGTCTGCAAATGCAATTTGTCAACGTTTCCAACAGAATTCGTATTAATTTAACATTGCTGTCACCAAAGTTCGAATCTTTAGCAGCTAGGAGAATTTTCTTTTATGTATGAATAGAAACATTCATGAGACTGGAGATTATTTGGTTCAGAGTATAGTGGAACTTGGTTATAACAACATCGGTTCTAAAGACAACTCCGATATAACGTCAGTTTTTATTTTTTTAAGTCCCACAAATCCTTGAAACGGTCGTAGTATTTTCGTCCA
The DNA here is from genome assembly GCF_000699045.2 of Agrilus planipennis. Classification (NCBI taxonomy): domain Eukaryota; kingdom Metazoa; phylum Arthropoda; class Insecta; order Coleoptera; family Buprestidae; genus Agrilus; species Agrilus planipennis. The sequence goes on from NW_020439103.1 coordinate 416,358, forward strand.
TCGAAGCCTCCGCCTACAATTGGCATTACCGTATGGACTGCATACTCGGTTATTACCTCAGAATATCTTCTACCGCAAGGGTGACGCTATAGTGAAGTTCTACTATATTAGTATGGAAGATCCATTAAACTTAAGTACGAGATATATTGGATTCATCATCATCATCATAAGGTTGTCAGTCCTATGAATGGAGAACTAAGAACTAATTTTCGCATTTCCTTAAAAGTGGAACATCCCACATCCTTAACTATTTGTGAACAGTAATCTAATATAGGTCTACTTCAACCCGTCCTAAATTCCATTTCTGCCTCTACTATGTCTCTGACTAGAGCTTCATGTCTGAGAAGGTGTCCTACTAA
>NW_020439103.1:417589-419324 GCF_000699045.2 Agrilus planipennis
CAGCAAAGACCAAAAATTTTATGAGCGTGGAATTATGCTACTACCAGAAAGATGGCAAAAGGTGTTGGACCAGAACGGTCAATATATAATTTAATAAAGTATTTGTTTATTATACGAAAACTGTCTTTCATTTCCACAAAAAAAAACAAAATGACTTTCCGAACAACATATAATATAACACTTAAACAACAATTCACGATAAACAGTATTTTTATGTTATTACAGCTAACTTATAGAATCCTTAAAATCCATAAACAGGTAGAAATTAGTTTACACATAAGTGCATAGGTATTGCAAAGAAAATGTGAATAATATGCATTGTATCAATTGGATATTAATTATTTTCTTACAACCGATACCCCTCATGAATATGTTCTCAACCAATTTATGACCAATCACGTTGTAACAAGTATTATAAATTTTCAATGAATTCTGCTAACTATCAGCCTAGTGGTTGTTACTAATTTATTTTACAGAACCATTTGCATTCCCGCTCACGTATGATCTCAGCCCTAGGTTAGTTGTTGTTGAAGCACAGACGTACTGTAGAATCTTGAAAAGTTCATGTAGTAAGAGTTCAAGAGAGATCATAAAATGGAAAACTGCTTGCCACACAATTGACGTCTAGGACTATAAAGAGGCTCTTAAACTGCTAAATGCTAATGATATTTAGTACATAAAAGTTTACAGTTACTCGTGCTCTATCCAAAATTCCTTCAGATAAATGAAGTTACTTGAAGGATTACACCTATTATGCGTAATAACACCAAACTGTTGCTTGAGTACCTGACTGTATCTGGATGGGCCATTATGGTAATTGAAATCTTAAATATTCCGCAGCTTTCCATGTAGAAAATGAAGGACCTGACAGGTCCAAACCTGGAGCAGTAATGAAAAGTCAAACATAGGCATATCAATATTGGTCCAAATACCAATACATTAAAGTTTCGTCAAGTTTGATTCAACACTAGGGGAGCCAAGAATTGCCTTGTCAATACTAATCTAAAGTTGGGGCAATCTTCAAATATCAAAGCTAGGTTTATTAACGTTTCGCCAAGTTTGGTGCAGTCAAGTATGGATTTGTCAATATTCAACCAAAGTTTGGTCAAGCTTCGACTGACGAAACCAAATAGGTATATGCATAAATGGTTTGCCAAACTATATTCAAGATGGAAAACGAAGCAGTTGTCTAATCATGAATTAATTTTCTTCATCATATCGTAGCATACTATTAGCTGCCCAATCTTGAGTTAATATTGTTCCCCAAGTCTTGTCATAATACTGACTGACCAATCTTGAGTTGATATTGTTCCCCAAGTCTTGTCAAAATACTGGCTTACCAATCTTGAGTTGATATTGTTCCCCAAGTCTTGTCATAATACTGGTTGACCAATCTTGAGTTAGTCTTGTTCCCTAAGTCTTATCACAATACTGGTTGACCAATCTTGAGTTAGTCTTGTTCCCCAAGTCTTGTCACAATACTGGTTGACCAATCTTGAGTTAGTCTTGTTCCCCAAGTCTTTTCACAATACTTGTTAACCAATATTGAGTTGAGATTGTTCTCCCAAGCCTTGTCATAATACTGACTGGCCAATCTTGAGTTGATATTGTTCCCCAAGCCTTGTCATAATACTGACTGACCAATCTTGAGTTGATATTGTTCCCCAAGTCTTGTCAAAATACTGACTGACCAATCTTGAGTTGATATTGTTCCCCAAGTCTTGTCAAAATACTG
>NW_020439103.1:421095-458183 GCF_000699045.2 Agrilus planipennis
TTTTCAGTTTTATTCATTCAGTCTCTCTGTGAGAGACTCGAATCTCTGAATTAACAATTTTATCGTTCGAGTCTCTCATACAGAGACTGTGAGAGATCCATAAAAACACCTAGGCAATAACTGAGAGACTGTGAAAGACTGTGAGAGACGCTCTCAGAGTAGCTCAAAGACTCAGAAAAACTCTGAGAGACTGGAGAGAGACTGAAAATTTTTGTCTAGGGACGTCTAAAATGACCTGCTCTATTGTTTGTACAGAAGGCGATCAATAAAATAAATGGAGGATTGATTTCTAATCATATATTGGATTGTTACGTCGAATAAACCCGAATCGTAATGACTTGAAAAAGTTAGACAATTGCACCGAAGATGGGAATTAACCGATGCATATTTTCTATACTAGGGTTTCGTTTCACTTTTTCTTTTGTAAAGAAACTGCAACTGAAACTTAAAGATACTAAAGAACTACTTTGTTTATTTAAAGACACGCTCACGTTATTTGGCCATTCCATTATGGGGGCATTAGATGCTCCTGTAGCTAAAGGGAATAATGGCGGAGGTCAATAAAAGTCAGACGGTGTATTTTTGACAGTGAAGGGGAAATTGCAGCTCATTTGCGGACGTCTGCAACGCCACTCGGCAACTAACTAATGACATTTTTACGATGTCTCTGGTATCTTGGTGTAACGACTGGCGTGACTCGCGGTGATATTTTTGCACGGAAGCCGGTGCATTTGCCTTAACGACATTATTTTTATGCTTTTCCAGTCATTGATAAACACTTTCATAAAAATAGAAGCGACGATAATGCCAACCAATGACAAAGAAACGCAATTTTTTAATGTCACTCCCTAACCTGACAGACCTTTCATTGTTATTTACTGCTTCGTTTAATAAAATCCGTACAAGACAATATCTCACAATGGCACCTTCACAGTTTAATATTAAGTAAAATCAATTTTACACTTTCTTGCATCAGCGTTGCCAAGAGGGAAAAGATGCCAGATATTACATAATATCCATAGATCCTTATTTAGGACACTGATACAAATTTGGTACATCTAAATTATTTATTTAAAACTGCAAGCTAATACCTATTTACCTACTGTGTTAATAGGTTAATTAGCGATTGTTTAAATGGCTATGATTATTATTATATTGTTATATTATTATGTTACTATATTNTCAATATTTCCCTACGAGCTCTTGATGTTTTATTCATTGCACTCAGCGCCATCTTGAGAGTCTCAATCAGACAATCTTATTGGAATGCATGTGTAGATTCGGTAGTGACGCATCTTATTCTCTCTCTCGCGGCTTCGCGTAAACATCCTCTCATCAGATAGCATCTCATGGCAAACCTAGACGGTTCGAAACCCTTTTACGTGCCTTCGGTATTTCTCTAATTTGAAATGATGCCCCTTCGTGCGAGAAAATTCCCTCATTCTCTCTATTTCCGACGATATATTGTGCTGTTATTTATCACACAAATTTTTACTGACAATGCCTCATCCATGTCTTTTCAGTATTCCTAGAAAAATATTATTTTGTAAATGTTGTCACAGTTTTACTAGGGCAAGTAAGAAACAGAATAGCTGAGATGGAGATGTATTGATTTAAAAGGAATCTTAATTAAATAACTGATCAGTTTGAAGAAGTTAGAACCACCAGTTAATGAATCAGTCAAACAATTTGTTTGACTCAGTTACATAGAACCTATAAATTCATATTTAGGGCACGAGTACAAAGTTGGTACATCAAAATTATTTAATTATAACTGCAAGCTCACATCTACTTACTTATTGTGTTAGTAGGTCAATTAGCAACTCTTTAAATCGGTATTTATAATGAATCATAACGGCAATCAAGACAAGAAGTCGAGAGTCGCGAGTTGAATCCAAGATTACGAAGATGCACTTACCCTGCGATAGTTCCTTGCCATTTCTACAATTATTAATAAGGTAGGCTAATCCACTTTCAATATTACATTAAAGTAGTTATATCCCATTTCTAAACATATAAGTTTGCATCTTTATAACAATTATAACGAAACTATTATTTCAAAATGTGGAAACTGTTGTAATACCTACTTTACTATCAATAACATCAAATAATTTATTTTATTCAGAAACGATATAGTACCGTTTCTTGAAGTTGAAATGAAAGGGAGTAAAAGTAGACCTAGATTAGATTCATCATCATAGAAAAACCCATATCCTTAACTATTTGCAAACCAGTAATCTAACCTAGGTCTACTTCTACCCCTCCTAACTCCTGTTTCTGCCTCTAATATGTCTCTGACTAGACCTTCATGCCGAGATTACTGTTCGCAAATAGTTAAGGATGTGGGATGTTCTAGTTTAAGGGAAATGCGAAGATTACCACTACAGTATAGGAGGGAGTGGAGGTACGTGTCCAATCAGTCTTAAGACTGACGTACTTTTTCAAAAAAGTTCAGATTATTAAGAATTAATAAATAACCTGTTCATAGAATAAGAAAAAATGAACGATAGTCAAAAAATGGATTTTAAACAGAACAACCCTCCAGAAGAAGTAAATAGATTGGACAATTGCCCCAGTGCTAACAAAAATTATGTTGCATTAAAACTGCCAGACGCGGATCGCGATTTCGATCTTTTTGGATCTCATCAGCGCGTCGCAGACAGCTCCAACAGAATACAGACTAACTTTTACCTGCTGTCTTAACAGCGCGTTTTAGAAAATACCACAAATGACGCGGTAAACGCCATCTGTAGTACGATGCTACATTTTAGGATTACGTATGCTCCAACAAGGTCTATTTAAATTTATGACACGTTACCATAGTCGAATAAAATAATTCCAAGTGGTCTGTATTCTGTCGAAATTGCCAGATCTAATTAGGCGTTTACCGCGTCATTTGTGGTATTTTCTTGCATTGTCAAGAATAGGAAGAGTGGAGGTGCGTGTCAAACCAATCTTAGAACTAACGACCCCTATGATAATGATCATAACAGTAAGCTTTTCCGCTTCTATAGATATTTTTGCCGAACAAGAATTTTTCAATCTGTGTTTATGAAGATCGATTATTGAAATCCATTCAACGATTGAACATCATCAACGTACACTAACGATAAGCAAATGCGTTTCTACTATATGTGCAAACAAACCAACGTCAACTACGACGTTTAAATCAACTATTCAACTACAATCTATTCAACGTCATTTCCATGTTGTTGTAATAGATGGAGGATCGTACGTTTTAAGCTCCTGTAGCGAGCATGAAAACGTAACGTGTGTGTTTGTGTGTTACATCAAATGCTAACTACGACTCGGTGAAGGCTTATAAAAAGGATTAATTTGAAAACCAATCACATAAAAGCCAATTCGTAGATTGCAGACTGTTTATTTTTGTTATTCATTGATGACAATTTAATTGGACCATTCGTACAATATTTACTTGAAAAACTACAGATTGGTTTTTGAATAAATTAAGGGATATTGATCTATTCATATTACCGGCAGCCTTTCAATAAACCAAATCGAGGTAGCAAATATACGGTAGACTTTTTAGAATTCTAAGGAATATTTACTTGTTGAATTCGTTTCTAGTTTAAAAACTTGTGTAATTTCTTTACTTAACAATCAGTGGAGCTCCTTGATCGATAGCTTTCAAGTGAATGCCAATTTTAAGCTCATTAACTGTACTGCGCTGTTATAAAATTCCTTGCCAAGCAAGGAAAATCAGTTCAAACCATACTGAAAGAGATGTCATTTGTTTATATGGGACTAAGTGGCATACGCTCTTTAAGAAAGGCACGGACTCAACGGCCAGGCCGACCGATCTAGGTGACCACTCCGAAAATCATTCAAAAAGTCTAAAAATTAATACTGGAACATGCCCGACTTAAGAAGAAACAGCTTCACCATCATCTTGGCATGACTAAGGTCAGTGCCGAGAATGCTCACTCCTCCTCAAAAACAATAGCGCGTGGAGTGTCCTCGCGCATTTTTGAACCTCTGTAGTGAAGAAGGGATCCTGTTGATCGATTATAAAGATAAATGTGTCTCCATAACCGGAGAATACTGTGCTTCAATCCTAAAGCGGTTAAAGGAAGCAGTCAAAGAAAAAAGAGGAGGAAAGTTGACCAACGGTCTCTACGACAACCCACCTGTTCACAAGAGCCGTGTTGCGGTTTCAGTCTCTCTCCATTCTCTCAGAGTCTTTCATCGTCTCTGAGAGCATCTCTCACAGTCTTTCACAGTCTCCCAGTTATTGCCTAGGTGTTTTTATGAATCTCTATGGATAAAATTTGTTAATTCAGAGATTCAGAGACTAAATGAATAAAACTGAAAATTGAGAGACTCGAGTCTCTCGTAGAAAGACTGGGATCTCTGAAATATGTTGAACTTTAACCATGTCTATCGAGACACCACTTATTGAGAGATTCGAGTCTCTCGTTCAAAGACCGGATACGAAATTAAGATCTCTCTTTGAGCGACTCGAGTCTCTGGTTCAGTTTTCTAGACAGTCTCTCGACAGTGTCTCCCAGCGACATCAGAGAGACTCGATAAGAGATGGAGACTCGAGTCTCCCTTTTACAGACTCTAAGAGACTCTAACATTTTTATCTCGAGAAGGTGGGCTTAGAAATATTGACTCATCCACCCTACAGTCCTGACCTAGCTCCTAGCGATTGTCATCTATTTTGTTGTTTAATAGTGCCCTATCACCTCCTATAAGTTTACTACTTATTTCAAAACACCCTGTATTTGCTGAAAGTTTTATTCGGCTCTTTATCTTAATAAGGAACACATTATTTACAAACGAAAATTGCAAATAGAATACAAAAAAAATTAACAATCGCAATTTTTCTTTGTTGATTGCTAATAATTTTGGTTGATTGACTTTATTAGGTGCGTTTTACGTCGACGTAATTTGTAAATCTTCCTGGAATGGGAGTATAGATCAGTTTTAATGCCGCGTTCTATATTGCTTATTAAATTAGATCTCCCGGTGCGACTTTAATTTACAACCACGGTCCTCTATAAACGACTAAATAATCATCACCTCCTTAGACTCACGATCAGTACAGTACCTACCCGGTCCTGCGGTCTTCCCGTTTCAGGTTAATACAAAGCTGTTAGGTAGTCTCGCCACATGTCAGGTTTGCCTATTATTAGAGTTAGAAGCAGCCCGATGGTCAGTCGCTTGAGGATTTAATAATTAAATTACTGGTCAAGACAGCAATCTGTACACTGTAATGAAGTTGAAATGTATAAGGCAGCCCTGTGTCAGACATTTATTAACCGACAAAATCCTCAACCATTTGCGTTAATCTCGGATAAAATCATCCAAGTACAAATAATAACATTACACGTTGAGGTTTCTATTACATTTAACGACATAACTATAGACTTAATAATTAATATCTGTTAAGGCTCATCTAAACTTCTGATCCTATCATGCCAACTACGAAAGATACGAAGTCTGTTCAAAAAGCATCGCGAATTTTGCGTTTTTTTAAAAATGATTTATTTATTCATTAATTTATCTATTTTGTCCTCTTCAAAGTAATCCTCACATGATATCATATAAGTACTTGTGTCAACATTTGTGGTCTTGTTGAGCTCCTCCTTCGATACCGTCTTCATCTCCTCAATCGTAGCGTAGCGTTGTCCTTCCATGGGCCTTTTCATTTTTAGGAACAAGAAAAAGTCACAGGGGGGTGAGGGCTGAGATATACGGTGGCTGCGGCATTATTATTGTGTTGTTTTTGGCTAAAAGTTCGCGCACAAGCAACGATGTGTGAGCTAGGGCGTTATCATGGTGCAAAAGCCAATTTTTGTTCTTCCACAAATCCGGGCGTTTCTAACGGATTGCTTCACGCAAATTGCGTATAACTTGCAGGTAATATTCCTTATTGACCTTTCTACCCTGTGGCAAGAAGTCATGATGCACCACCCTCCTGCAATTGAAGAAAACTGTGAACAAAACCTTTACATTAGACGCGCTTTTTTTGGTTTTGGCTCGTGCGGCAGCTTCCATTGGGATGACTCAACTTTGGTTTCCACGTCATAACCATAAACCCATAATTCGTCACCAGTTATGACCCTCTGGAGAAAATCCGCCAAAGATAAATGAAAAAACAAAAGGCGCTCCAAGATAAAAATATCAGTAATACCTTCGTGGTTTATTTTATATTGGTCAAAGAGATAGTTCTCTAAAATAATGTTTAAAAGAACATTAAAATTATAGAAATGTGCCGCTTCACTAATGGCCTTAATTACTCCATTTCCATTACCGCTGTAGAAAACGTAGAATTTTTGCTTTCGTTTTGTATGAAGCTGCAGTTGATAGGAAAGCCGAAAGAAAGCATGGCGAATGTTTGACGTCACTGGACCAAGATAAATCCAATCTCGGTTTTATTCGGTTTAATTTCACAATTATTACAGGTTCGAGCCTTTAGGTAAATTAATGCTGAATAAGTTCGGATGAGGAAGGAAATTCGTCGAAGAGATATTTTAAAAAGATTACGTCTTGACGGTGCTCGTGGTAACGGATGAAAAAGAAGCCTAAGAAGAGGTCCGTTGGAAAATTTAATTGAAAGCGCACACAAGGCGCAATTGGATAAAGACGCTGGTTGGTGGAAAAGATGGAGTTCGTGAGCCGAAGATTTAACCTGCTACTTATAGTGATTAATAGGAGCACAGATCCGGAAGAATGCTCCAAGTGAAGCCAAAAATTATGGACAATTGTGAGAACGGCTACTTTACACTTAAGCCGGAAATTACATTTAGAACTCTGCAATATGTTAGCTTATCGCGTATACTGGCAATAACTCTTCGACTTCCTGGCCGCAAACTCACGACAAGAATTTACAGCATCATAGAAAAAGAGTCACTCGAATTTATATTGTTACTACTCTCCTTAAATGACAGCTACGTAGGTCACGTGCATACGAGTATTCTTTACCAATTCAAGTATTCTTAGAACTCAATAGTTCTCATTAATTTGTAGAATGTATGTTTAATACTCGACTGTTATTCGCAGTAGTGTCTTAATCAATCAACTCTAACATTTTTGGAACTCAAAGCATCTCCATATTCCATGACTCGACGTATTTCTCCTTAATACCTCTACTGCTCAAATCATTATTGGAACCAACCAACACTCGACTGTTTCCAGTGGCCTTCAGTATTCAACGATCCTTAGAAACCAATAACATCTCTAAAAATCGTTAATTCTACGTAATGCCCATCAGTATTACATCTCCTGCTCGACAGTTCTTGTTGTCAATAGGGCCTCCAGTACTCTACTATGACTAGAACCAAATAGCAGATACTCGATGATTTTTGGGACTCAACGAACCTTTAATGCCTACCTGACGATTCTTTGTAGTTCTCAATAGTTCGTCTAGTTCGCAGTGGTACCTACATTAAGTACTTGACAATATTGTTGGAGCCAAATAGTAGATATTCGATGATTAATGAAACTCGACGATTTTACGTAGTTCTCATTTGTACATATAGTGCTCGACAGTTCTAGTTTTCGATAATAATCAAGCTAATTATATTATGACAAGCCCGAAAACATAATTTCCAGGTTGCAGAAAAGACAAACCTGCGAACTCCACATTCATCTATAGTTATTTAGGGTTGAAGGTAGGGGCGGTTCAATATGTTCGTACCTCCTTCCACATCCTATTACTTTGTTAGTTACTTAATAGTGGATTAATATGCAATATTAATTTAAGATCATTTTTTCGATTTTTTATTTACCCTCTACAAACTACCTCAAATTAATGAAGAAAAAATTGTTGCTGTTGTCACACCCCCGCCGGGAATCGAACCCGGGACCTTTGGCTTTACGCACCAATGTTCTGGTTGCTGTTGTCACCTCTCGTAGTTTAGTGGTCAGAACATTGGTGCGTAAAGCCAAAGGTCCCGGGTTCGACTCCCGGCAGGGGTGTGACAACAAAAACAATTTTTCCCTCATTAATTGTAATTGTAGTTTGTAGTGAGTAAATAAAAAATCGAAAAAATGATTTCAAATTAATAGTACTTCTACCACATACCTACTAATAGTAGTGAGCTGCTGTTATATTTGATAAAATAGTTTCTACGCTTATAAAATTTCGCGTATCTTCATGCAGGAGCTAGTTAACTCAACTGTTTTAATGAACCAATTAGTAAACTAATTGAAATGAAACACGTATTTTTGTGTTCTAGAGTGAGGCTGAGCGCGTGGCTGTTACAGCTTTTATTGCAAAGTAACTAGTACAGAGGTCTTTATACAGATGGCGCTGTTACAAATTGCCATAACAATATTTTGATAATATTAACACTAATTAAATTTCGATGTTCAAGCTGCTGTTTGTAAAATACATGCATATTATTATCTGCACGTACATGTACGTTAGCTGAAAAATAGTTTATCCTGTTTGCTTTCATTATTTTACTTCGAAGCTCCTACTTTGTTAGAGTGGTTTACAACAATTTGTTACGTAGTTGTTCGCATATTCACGTAATAACGGTTTCAGAGTTCGGCACGAATAATTCAGAGACAATCTAACACTACCAAGAAATATTAGTACCTATAGGCTTTCGCGGCCAGTAGGTGAACTGATGTTGTATTTTCTTCCTGTGGTTTCCTTCAATCACTTAGGCGAATGGTGGGGCAGTAATATTCCACAGATAATCTTTCATTCTCTTCCTCTCACCTACCCATTCCCACAATTCCTGAAAAAAGGCTGAAGAGGGCCTTCCGTCCTACCTTCTGGCATAGTTCGGAGGGGCTACCCGCCCACCAGCATTAGTGGCTGGTGGGAATGAAACACCCAAACACCTTTTACCTTGATTCAGTTGAAAGCAAAAACGCTTGTTTAAACATATAATTCCAACCAGGCAGTTGGCTGATCTTTTGTGAACCTAAGCAACCTATAGTCGCTTTACCGCTTACTATTATTCAGCTATACTTCGTTTAGTTTCTCTAGCGATATGATCTTCAGTCTGACGGGCGCAAAATAGAAAAGAATAGCACTAGGCCAGAAAAGAAAGGAGACAACTCTCGGCCAAACTCTTAACTGGTGAGGAGCGTATAATGCGTACAGTACTGCACGAAAAAATTGACCATTTTATCCACTACAATTGCATTGCTCAAATGTGCTGTTATTGGTACCATTTACTACTGAAAATATCAACGAGATGTTTATTTTTATTTGAAGACATATTAAAGACTTTAATGCTTGTTTTCGACTCGCACTACTATTCATGATTGAATAAAACTTTTGGCAGGTACTGTATGAAAAAGTATGTTTAATGAACAAGAGACGAGAGTATAATGACCTACGATTTTGCCAGCGCGCATCCAAGACATTGGAAGGGGCACATCGCTAGAGTAAACGAAGTATATCCCTTTTCACTTTGTCTGCACTACTCATGAAGCATTTCCTGAGTTGAGAAGAGCTACAGTCCCAAGTGGAAACAAGAAAGAAGATACGTCCATTCTCACAGATAACTTATTGAGGACTAAGTATGCCAATTTTGATCGTCCCAACTATATCCACTTCTCTCACCCTTATCTCCCTCAAGGAAAACTGACAGGATCAATTTCAGAGGTGATTACGTGATTACTTCCGTCCACCAAGGAACGTATTTTGTATCTAACTTCGAAATGAAATAGTAATTTCGGTAACTAAGTCCTGCTTCCTTCCAGTCCCCTCATTCATTCCTTTATGCCTTTAATCATTCCTGTAGGTACAACCACAGTTTCCGTTCTCGTTATTTATAAAGTAACTGAGAAAGACGAACCAACTGATTTATCGGTTGTTGTTTATAAAAGTTTTGTATAAGCGAAAATACAATAAAGAAAATGATTTTGTAGATAAGTTATAAATATAGGTAATTCAAAAGATTGCATCTCATTTTTGGTAAAAAAACTAACTATGATGGAAAAATATAATTAGCACTCGGTCTCGCGTCGGTGTGGACTCGCCTAATCTAGCAGATATATTCTAATTATGTACTATTTTATTGTTAAGATAATACTTTTTATTGCAGGCGGTCCCCGATTTAATGGTCCAATATCAAATGTAACAGTTCCTGTAGGAAGAGACGCAATGCTCAAATGCTCCGTGGATAACCTTTCTATTTACAAAGTAAGTATTTTATATTATTTACAAGAGAAAACAATCCAATTTTTAGGAAAAACAGATAGTATATTGTTAAAATATAATTTCCAGGTGGCATGGTTACGTGTCGACACACAAACGATCCTAACAATCCATGTGCACGTTATAACGAAAAATAATAGAATAGGTGTAACGCATAGTGAACAAAAGACGTGGTACTTGCATATCCGAAACGTAAAGGAGTCAGACAGGGGATGGTACATGTGTCAAATAAACACAGATCCTATGAAGAGTCAAGTTGGGTTCTTGGATGTCGTTGGTAAGTTAAATTCAATCATTCTAACCAAACATTTGTAATGAGAAAACTAATCAGGTCACCTCAGATTTCATTATTTCAATGTTTCGTTGTTTTATGTATTGTTCGATTGTTTTAATGGTTCATTATTTTATTGTTTTCTTTCTAGTTCCTCCTGACATTCTCGATTCTCCCACAAGCGCCGATCTTACGGTACATGAAGGTTCAAATATTACTTTCAAATGTGCAGCAAGGGGATCCCCGGATCCTGCAATAACATGGAGGAGGGAAGGGGGTGAACCCATATCATTGGGGAATGGAAACGAAGGTATGTCAGTTAACTACTATTTTTTAACAGGAATTATTAAACACAATAGAGGAAACCAATTTGTAATGCTCTTCAACAATTATTTAGATTTAAAAGAAATTAAATTATGTGAGAATTTTAAAACAAATAAAAGTATAAAAGGTGATTTTGTCACGCTGCAGATTCATTAGGCGTTCTACTGGAATACATGGAAGAATAATCTAGGTCTTAAAAATGGCATTGTTCCGGGTTTCCGAAGCTTTAAAAGCCTTTGTATTCTTTATTTTTTTTATTAGAGAAAAGCATCGCGGCAGGCCATGAAGGCAGCTAAACAAAAAACAAAGCACTCGCTGCGTCCAATGGGTGAACGGTTTCGTGTGATATCAGCATGTGTTATGCTTTTCATACAACTTCAATATTTTGTTTCCATGATTTATGATTTTAAACCAGGGAAAATCCCTATGGGTACTCTCTCTATTCGTTCCTGCACACTATGATGTTCTACTTTATTGTTCTGGTTGTGTGCAAGTGTGAACAATACGATCAGATGTACAGATGGTTGTTTTCATTTAACATTTCTATTGAAAAACAAACTAAAATTGAATCTACTTTGTTACTTTGTCATTTAGTTTACGAATTATATGTAGATCGAAAATACTGGAGTGTTATTTATGTGCTATTATGATATGGAGTACAAAAATAATAGTAAGAATAATAATTTAAGTATTGTATATGAAATCTATCTCATAAAAAATAAAATCGTTTAGCATCGGATGTAACGATCGATCTGGGTTCACAGTTATCACTAGGAAATAAATTCATAATCAATAATCGATAAATTTTGATGAGTTGCATTTAATACTCACTAATGAAAATCAATGTAAATAAAATCTAGGACGCATCTGGTATTTTCAGTACACCTTGCTTAAAATGCGAAAACTTTGTGACTTCTTCTCAGTAATTTTTCTTAATTATAATTTTACGATGGGTTTTCTTCGGTGATTTTGGACTACATTCTGTTCCTCAGTAGGTATTTCTTAACTTCGAAACTTTCCAATCTCATTACTACCCTATTAGTACCCTACTTTCTTCAACCAACTATTAGTTCCTCCTTCACGTTTTTTCTGAAGACTTTTTTTTTCATGATTTAGGCAGTTCGATCCGAATCTCTCTCTCTTCAAGTTGTAATTATTTCAATGTCTAGTTTTATTTTCCCACTACAAACACGGGAGTCTAAAATTATAAAAGGAAACTCAAATTTATTAATGCTTCAACTCAAAACTTGGTGGCTAAAGAAAATATTACTGTTTATTTTATTATAGCAAATTCACTCAGAATATAACCTTTTTGGACCCCCCCTTCCCCTTTCGTCAGACTAAGTCACACTTTTAGCGACCCCCCTGACAAATATTACGTCACAAAAGCTACTCCCACCCCTATAAACGATTTTTTGTGATTAAAATAGCAATGAGAATAACTTTATATCGTATTGAATAATTTTTGCCTTTTTTGCTAATGTATTTTATGAACAACCCCTAATAACAACGTATTGCTGACGATATGAAAACCATCGGTGCTGAAATCAAATGAAATGGTCGATTTAGCAAACATGACGGTTTGCGTTATTCACCGCCATGTCTATCCCCACCGGCCGGAAGTGGAGCATAAAAGGAGTCCGAACACGTGTTACGTTGATTAGTTTACCCTTTACCCCATGTAAATCGTGGCTTCCTTCCAGTGATGAGATTTCTGGTCAGTGTGCCAACCAGTTCATATCCATTCACGTATGTACCTGCTAGATAATCGAATGGGTGAATTATACATTCATCTAATTAACAAGAGGTCATTATATATTCAGTTTATGTGAACCCATGTCATCTTATAGGAATTGACGTCGTACCTATCGAAGATAGCTCCATCTATAATTAGAAAGCTAAATATTTAAATCTATTTTTACACATATGCAAAATCCCTTGGGGAGCGTATTATCTATAGTTAAATTTTGGTAAACCTGTACCCGAAACGGCGGCAATAGAAAGACAAGCTAAAAGAAACCATCAAAATGGAGAGATCATGTTCAACATAACCTATAAAAAGGTCAAATTAGAAAATTTTATATGAAATTAACGGTAAATACATTCTTAAAACTTAAAAGGTATTGTTCCTATCTATTTTAAAGAACATAATTTCATTAAAAATTTAAGAAATGACAAAAAAAATATTTAGGTAATTATATTAATCACTTCTTATCATCATTTAATCCTATCCAATTAAAAACCCTTCGCATTTTTTCTTTTTTAAATAGCTGCAAGCACACCTACATTGAAAGTATTGGTTTATTACTTTCTTCTTTTCGAAATCTTCAAAGTCCGCCTTCTTTCTGCGTCAATTTTATTTCCGCCCCCATCAAGCCTTATCGTTTGGGGTTAACGTGAGGTGTTAACGTCTTAGAATCGCACCAGACGTTATTTAGAAATCTCGTTAAGATTTGCCGATAACCGTATTGCCAAATCATTCGCTGAATCGGACTCATTTCGTAGCGTCTATGAATGGAAACATTCAAATATAATATAAATCCTTGGCTATATAGTGTTATGTCTCTACTACATGTAGGTACTAATACAGCTAAGCAAAAGTAATTAAATCCCTGAAGATGATAACAAAATTTGTTGTTTCGAAGCGCCTTTTGCGACTAAATTATTTATTTTTGTATCAACACTATTCGTATCCCTAGACAAAATTTTCAGTCTGTCTCCAGTCTCTCAGAGTCTTTCAGCGTCTCTGAGAGCGTCTCTCACAGTCTTTCACAGTCTCTCAGTTATTACCTAGATGTTTTTATGGATCTCTCACAGTCTCTGTATGAGAGACTCGAACGATAAAATTGTTAATTCAGAGAATCGTGTCTCTCACAGAGAGATTGAATAAATAAAACTGAAAAATTGAGAGACTCGAGTCTCTCGTAGAAAGACTGGAATCTATGAAATATGTTGAACTTAAAAATTGTAACCACGTCTATCGAGACACCACTTATTGAGAGATTCGAGTCTCTCGTTCAGAGATTCGAGTCACTCGTTCAGGGACTGGATACAAAATGAGGATCTCTCTATGATCGCCTCGAGTCTCTCGTTCAGAGACGCTAAACAGTTTTTTTGACAGTATGAGAACAAAGGCTTTCACGGCCGGAATCACAGTACAATGAAGATTCGGGCAGTCTCTCTCAGCGACACCAGAGAGAGTCGGAGACTCGAGTCGCACTTACAAAGACTCTGAGTGGCTAATCATTTTTATCTCGGGATAATAACTGTGTTTAAAATAAGATTACCTAATTAGCGAGTCTTGATAATTAATACTGCAATATTGGTATCAAATCAAAGCTTTTATTTTTGAGTTTTTTTCAGGGAGGTTAGGTTTGTTAGTTTAGTACATGAATTTATTATCAAAAATATATTATTCGACTTAAGAAGTAACATGAAGTCTTCTCCCTACGAATTTTACGAATCCAACGATAAGTAAAACATAAATTTCTGATAAATTGCCTGTCGATATAAAATACGTAAAAAAAAGACAATAACAAATAACTTTCGAGGCAATGTGTATTTCATGTTTAGTAATATTGTTAAATATTTTCTCACAAAAGAAGCTGTGATACAGATTTTATTTTGCCTGCCTCTAAAAGCTCTTTTAAATATTCCCTTGTGTAAAAAATCGTATATTTCGGTTTAGCTGACACAGTGCTTCTGACGGGTTTTACTTTTAACTGACAAACCGGAAAATAATGGTCTCTAAGATACGATTGAACGCAATGGATTTGTAAATGAAAACAGTGTAGGTAGAACAAAAAGTCAAAAGCCGTATTAGGTGTAGATAAAGTACATACACGGAGAAAACTAAATTTTTATGACAACGCAAAAATTACAAATTTCGATTGTAGATGAGTGAATTTGCCGTAGAAATAATAGAATTTATTAGGTAACTTGTAATAATCTGAATTTTAACATGTTTATTTAGAAAATTATTTCAAGTTTCTTAATTATTACAATTAAATTTGTAATATCAACTAAAATACCTAGTATTTTTACAAATTCGGGTCCAAATTGTAATTTGGCTAGTGGGATAAACAGTAAATATCGTTTTAATATTTAAGTAAATTTTCCTTTCTCATTTTCTCCGTGTAGGTACGTGATAACACTACTTTCTTCACAAGATGAAAATTATATCGCTCACATAAATTATAGTGAAACGTAATAAAAAAAAACCTCATCTTCATGTGAACATCAATTTTCGAAACTAAAACTCAATTGAAATAATTTATTAAACATCTTTTTAATAAATATATATTAATTAGATCAATAATCAAAAATCCTCTTCTATCCTATAATTAAATGATTAAAAGTAAGAATCAGTTAAAACCCTACCTTTATTATGTTGATGCTCATCAGGTACCTAACAGGCAACGTTTGTGGGAATCCTGGTTCCTAATAATTGCTCAGTATTCTGGAATTCGACGATCCTTACTGAGGGTGCACCTAACACCTTTCGGATTACTTAAAACTTTGTTTTTAGCAATTTTCGATGAGTCATATTACAAACTTAGTTGCATTAAATAATTTTTAAAACATTTTTCACCAAATGTTAAGCTCATCAGATATATATGTATATAAATACCATTACATTTATTCAGAACATCACACAGTTCATACACGTTTACGTTGTTACTGCTGAAAATCGTCGATTTATTACGTATCCTTATTATCTATTAAAGCTATTTCTATCCTTTGCTGTTCAAATACTTCCTCTCTCTCTTTATGCGTAATTAAGTTATGATTGTAATGGGCTTCTCAGACAATTTTGTAACTTTTATAGAGCGGATGCTGCCATCTAACAGATACTTTTGTTTAAGTCTTATAGCGAGCACATTTATTATCCCTGTGCCTTCTAAAACCCGCTGTCTTTATTCTTTATCGATAATAGCACGTTATAAATAATTTTATATACTGTAAGACCCATGCTGTCATCTAACAGCGCGCTTTTCAAACAACTACATAGACATAATAAATAGTATTTTGTCATAGTAATAACTTGATAATATCAAAACTGTAAAATCAATACTGCATAATTGTATCATACAATAAGTACGACTAGGTGCAGCCTGAAAAATTTTTTTTTGAAAAGCATCTAGGATTTATGAATTCATTTTAAACCCAGTGCCGATTTTGTGAAGCAAATTTTTGAAAATAAACATGTAGGGATCAATAAGGATTCAGAAAACTAGATATTGGCTACGAAACTGGGTCATATCAGCTTGAGGACATTTCAACCCTGATATGATTTTTCTTATTATATACGACATGACTACGGAACTTTTACCTTTTAAGGCAAAACATTTACTTATCTATAAAAGTCAATTCAGCAACGTCAAAAGAAGGAGCCACCGACAAAAACATAAATAATGTGAGATCGAATCTTGGCGTAGGTGCTCTCAACACTTTAAGAATATTACATGTACATATTACAATTTACATGTATTTACTTATTGTATATCATTTCCGAGATAAAAATGTTCAGTCTCTCAGAGTTTCTGAAAGCGAGACTCGAGTCTCCGTCTCTCATAGAGTCTCTCTGGTGTCGCTGAGAGAGACTGTCGAGAGACTGTCACGAAAACTGTTTAGCGTCTCTGAACGAGAGACTCGAGTCGTTCATAGAGAGATCCTCATTTCGTATCCCGTCTCTGAACGAGAGACTCGAATTTCTGAACGAGAGACTCGAATCTCTCAATAAGTGGTGTCTCGATAGACGTGGTTACAATTTTTAAGTTCAACATATTTCAGAGATTCCAGTCTGTCTACGAGAGACTCGAGTCTCTCAATTTCTCAGTTTTATTTATTCAATCTCTCTGTGAGAGACTCGAATCTTTGAATTAACAATTTTATCGTTCGAGTCTCTCATACAGAGACTGTGAGAGATCCATAAAAACACCTAGGCAATAACTGAGAGACTGTAAAAGACTGTGAGAGACGCTCTCAGAGACGCTGAAAGACTCTGAGAGACTGGAGAGAGACTGGAAATTTTTGTCTAGGGTTATGAACAGGAATGTATCTAGGTTAACCCCTCCTGACTCCTGATTCTGCTTTTAGTACGTCCTTCGTATCTCTTCTGCCTCTCCTTTCCATTCTCCTTACCTTCTTAAATATATCCACGCTATTTTCATGGTTAATATTAATCACATCTTCGATATCTACATTGAAAAATAGAAATTTAAAGGATTGCCGCCCAAAAAGTTGAGTCCAGGCTTTATTATTCATTTCCTAAAGTTTTCTAACAGGCTTAATAATGCTTTCATAAACCACGACTCCGAAGTTTTTGCATAAACTACTACTACTGAGCAATGAACTGTGTAATTCACTTAGTAAATTATAATGCATTAGGTTAATTAGGCAAATGGACGTGTGACAGATTTGTCACACACCTACTGCAAGTCATAGCGCACACACAAAGCAACGGGTTGTAAATAAATAACGTATGTTACGAAGGACGGTGGCAGTCAGATCATAAAAAATTGGTACCTCGACAAGTTTTACGTCGAAGCTTTCATGCAACTTTAAACCCTCTGAAAGCATAAGCTAACGATTAAACTATCGTTTACCTTACACTCCTTTTATATTCCTTGAAAAATTGACGCGCACTTACGAGAAGTACCTACGTCTGATCGACGAGATACTGCTACTTAATTTAACTTAACCCATTACGGAAATATGTTTCTATCAAATAAAATCGATTAGAAGAAAGCACTTTTCTCAGAAGGGATACATAATTCAGGTTTTTAAAGTTTCAATAGCTACTTGTTTCTCTCTATAATGGGTAACTATACCGCATGCAAAAGAGTAGATCTTGAAACCGCAATGTATACACCATGCGAAATGCCGCTTCATTGACATATGGGTTGGTACGTATGTCCGTACCTTCGCACAACTTCTAACAACCAATCGGTAAGCGTTTGCTGTTTATGAAGTAAGATGTATTATAATTCAATACTAAGATCCGCAATTTCGCATATTATGGTATGACAATAACAAAGTCTGATAATGCTCAAAATAGAACACCAAAAACCGACATAAAAATATCACAGTCTTTTGAAGTAAAATTTCTATATAGACGAGAGGTATTACCAATTTTTTCTCACGAAAAAGCGTCACGGCCACGTGGAGGGGGTAGACGGTATATCGCGTGGTGAGAGGCGGCAACGCCGGAGGAAGAGAAAGGCTGGCGGCGGCGGTGAGAGGACAACGGCTGTATTAGATGGATATAATACGCAGCCGCGTGGAGAGCGGAGAGTCCGCTAGGGTCCCGGCGGCGTGTGCTGTGCTCAGCTGTTGTTTTCGTATCTCTGCTCTCCACGTGGCTGGGCATCATTGCCTCTATTTACGGTCTGTGTAAAACCAAATCGTAATTTGCAGAAAACCTGTGAAAACGAAATATGTGCTGGAACACATAGTAGAAGGAAAACTTCAAAGGACAAGTGGAAAAGCAAATGGCAACGGGCAAGTGGAAAAACAAATCGCAACAAAATGTTTTCTTCAAGTTTTACGGGCAGATTGTTAATGTACTTGTCCAATTTGAAAACCTTCCTGCAAAACTTCAAGTAAAAATTTTATTGCGATTCGTTTTTCCACTTGTCCGTTGCCATTCGTTTTTCCACTTGTCCTTTGAAGTTTCACTTCTACTATCTGTTCCAGCACAAATAAAAATAAAACTCATAAGCATAAATTGTTTTTCTGAGGTAATCGATTTTTCCATCTGATTTTAATTATTGTTTCAGTTCTCAAAATTGAGGGTAGCGAGTTCGAAATGGTCAAAGTGAATCGACTTCAAATGGGACCGTACTTATGCATTGCATCTAATGGGGTTCCCCCATCTGTTAGCAAGAGGATAATGCTCGATGTTCATTGTAAGAATCCGTTTATTGTATAAACTTGCATGTTTACGCTTCAGGGCTTACTTTCCTTCCAAATGGAGTCAGGGAAGCATGAGCTAATTCTAATTTACTTTTCAAAATTGAACGAGAAGCCGGTAAAAAGAAGACTGGCAAGCAAAAAATCGATTTGATATACGTAACTTTATGTAAGAAATGAGGTGGTATTAGATCAAGAATCCTATTTTACAGAGCTTTTCTTAGAAGTGAAATCAATTTCAAATTTTCAAACTACTTCTTTTGATGTATTATATAAACATACGTTATAAAAATACAACTTTGTAAGTACTTATTGTTATTAAAACTGTTCGATTTTCCTTAAAATGATAAAACATTTTCTAAATAATAACAATATGCTTCACACTATACTTCATTTACTTTCTCTAGCAATGTGCATTTTGAAATGTCTTGGATGAGCGCTGGTAAAATCGTAGGTAGGGAGAAAAAGCTCATTGTACTCTCGACTCTTGTTCATTAAACATACTTTTTCATACAGTACCTACCAAAAGTTTTGTTCAATCATGAATAGTAGTGCGAGTCGAAAACAAGCATTAAAGCCTTTAATATGTCTTCAAATATAAATAAACATCTCGTTGATATTTTCAGTAGTAAATGCTACCAGTAACAGCACATTTGAACAATGCAATTTTAGTGGATAAAATGGTCAATTTTTCCGTGCAGGACTAACGGATTATACGCTCCTCACCGGTTAAGAGTTTGGCCGAGAGTTGTCTCCTTTCTTTTCTGGCTTAGTGCTGTTCTTTTCTCCTTTGCGCTGGCCAAACTGAAGGTCATATCGCTACAGATTGTAAACGAAGAATAGCCACCTATGCTGTTATCCTGCGAAATGCGCCCGCTCCTCAGACGTGTACTATGATTCTGGGTCTTGTGCAACATTCAGTTTGTTTAATTTTGAGGTTACTAAAATTCAATGTCAATTCAAGGCAATTTTAACGCTTAACTGCTTCCTCGGTTATTTTAGACTATAATTGCAAGTAGTACTAAGCGCTTGCAAGAAGGCCAAAAATGGATTTAAATGTTAAAATATCTTGAAATCACGACAATCTGAAGTAACTGAATGGCGTAGCTGACCCTACCGGCTTCGTTACTTGACTAGGGATAACTAAGGCAACTAATATCTTGCTTAAAATTTGTAATTAATAAATAATGGTGCAAATTTTGCTCTTTAGGTAACTACCTTGCAATTAAGTCGTTCATTATAACGTTATGTTATGTTTACGCCGCCACTGGCTGTAATTCGCTAGCAGAAACATCTAAATTTATTTCAATGGCTGGATAATACCACGGATAATGCCACCCCATATCGTGTACTAAGTTGTTGTTTTCATTATCTCTCACTCTCACGAAATTAGTAGTCGAGTGTTTGCAGGTTCGCCCTTTGTTATCTGTTTATTCCAAAACCAAATATCTTAATGCATCCGCTACTACTACAATCCGCTGGAAACGAGATTACGAACAAAATAATCTCATTCCACGACAACTTCATGAACTGCTGCACTTTATTTTCCTTTTATTATGTAATATAATATGTACATTTTCTCCCACGTGGAGCGCCGCGTTGTGATGTGAAAATTAGTAATTTCAATGTAACCCAAAGTACAGAGTAACTCGGTTGAAAGGGAAGAATTGAGAAATCCCGAGACTCGTTCCGCAAAATATTTACTTCAATCCAGTAAGAAAGGGTATTTTTTATTGAAATTACTTCCATTACTAGTAGGTCAGTCGGTCAAGACATCTTTCTTTAAAAAACATGTATTCAGATTAACCATCAGGCTATATCCATGCATTTTCATAAAACATTACTGCATCCTGCACATTAGTTCTTGTATATGAGCACTTTTAGAGATTGGGTGACAGTTTTTTGCACACTTGAACAAGCAGCGTCTAAATAAGGGCACCGAGCGGCATGGCCTAGAGGTTTAGACCATTGCTTAGCATTCGGGAGGACGCCGGTTCGATTCCGGGTCCGTCTGCCTTGGTCCAAGTTTTTCTGTGGTTTCCTTGGATCACTTAGGCAAATGCTGGGGCAGTAATTTTCCACAGATAATCTTTCATTCTCTTCTGTCTTCATTTCACCCGAACCACCACCCAGCCATTCCCACGATTCCTGAAAGCAGGCTGAAGAGGGCCTTCCGCTCTACCTTCCGACGTAGTCCGGTGGGACTGCCCGCCCACCAGCATTACTGGCTGGTGGGAATGAAACACTTAAAAGTTTTTTTTTTAGATAAGGGCATGAAGAAACCGGGAAAGCGTGAATGTAAAAGTTTGCTTACGGAAAATTACACTTGCTTGATTTAGTATTTTACAAACTTAGCAGAAATTGAAATTAAATAGTTTGAAATTATTTGAAAACCTTTAAACAATCAATTTTACTTAAAATATTAAGATATAAAATTTCATTGACGTTTAGATTTCGTTTATTTCTCCAATAATTCACAGTTACTGATATTCTTTGTAGGAGTAATACCCCAACTCTTTGCCAACACCCTGCCATACGTACATTTTATTTGTTGTAATCCACCCACACAATTCAACTATTTGAAAATTCATACCATTGTTTAACGTCGCGTTACCTTTGATTTTCTTTTTCAACAGTTTTCGAGCTGCCTCGCTGGATGAAATTACACCATTTTCTTTTGTTTCAGTCCCTCCAATGATATCAATAGCAAATCAACTAGTTGGTGCCTATCAAGGACAAAAGGTATCAATCGAGTGTCGCTCTGAAGCATTTCCAAAGTCCATGAACTATTGGACGAAAGAAGATGATATAACAATAGTATCAGGTTAGTGATTGAATTTTTGGGAAATTAAATATTAGGCTATTAATTCTGACTAAAGTCGCCAGCTTTAACGTTAAGGGCTGAAAGGATCAAAGCCCTGTTTATTTTTATGATACAGTTTTTCTTAAATACATGAAATCTTATGACATTCTTAGTTACTTAATAGTGGATTAATATGCAATATTAATTTGAAATAATTTTTTCGATTTTTTATTTACCCACTACAAACTACCTCAAATTAATGAGGGAAAAATTGTTGCTGTTGTCGCACCCCCGCCGGGAATCGAACCTGTAGTTTAGTGGTCAGAACATTGCTGCGTAAAGCCAAAGGTCCCGGGTTCGATTCCCGGCGGGGGTGTGACAACAGTAACAATTTTTCCCTCATTAATTTGAGGTAGTTTGTAGTGGGTAAATAAAAAATCGAAAAAATGATTTCAAATTAATATTACAGTTTTTCTTGTGATCCAGATATGCTAAAACAAATTTACCTTTTCCCATTTTGTAAAATCAATTATGTCAGCCTCCTCTGCAAAGAAAAAAAATTGCTAGGGGTGACTGGTAAAGAAATTACAACGTATAAAAGTCCTTTCAAATAAAAAAACTGTTTCAGACCCCTGTAGAATTCCAGCGCATCTTTATTATCATAATTTAAAATTTCTCTCCATGTCACTTATTTTTTTTGTACAAAACTACCAGTTCGTTCGCAGTTACTGCACGTTCCTTGTTCGTCTTCGGCTTCGTATCGTAAAACGGAATGCCGGCGAGTAATTGCCATAAAAGTTCACAAAAAGGGACGAACAGTACGTCCACAGGATATATCGTAGATACTATTCGACTTAAGAATCGCAGGTTTGTGTTGTTAACTTTCATCAGAACATAAAATTTTCTGTTATATTTATTAAAGAAAGCAGTCACGAAATTTAAAGTAATAAAAGCACGGCGTGGAATATTTCACAATTATAGTCTCAAAATACAAAGGAGTGATGAAACAATTAATGTAGGCAATAATTGCTTAATGATACTTTTAATTACATATCTGTATGTAAATCAAATTATTTACTGGATTGAATAAAATAATTCGAAGTGGTCTGTATTCTATCGAAACTGCCAGACGCGGATCGCGATTTTGATCCTTTTAGATCTCATCAGCGCGTCGCAGGCAGCTCCGACAGAATACAGACCAACCTTTACCTGCTGTGTTAATAGCGCGTTTTAGAAAATACCGATAATGGCGTGGTGAACGCCATCTATAGTACGATGCTACATTTTAGGATTACGTATGCTCCAACAAGGTCCATTTAAAAATATGGATATCGACTTGCTGAAATTTATTGGATTGATTTAAAAAGTATGGAGTGGACAGACTATTGATGTCTTTACCTCCATCCAATGACTTCTCACTTTTTATTAACAATTTTCTCAATCTATAAACCTTATTCAATCCCATCCTAATCACGCCGACATCACGTACAAAAACACCTCGCGCACACACATATGATTGACACAATCTATACCTAAATAAAATTACAGGTTTTGTTGACCTTATTAGGAAAAACGAAACTACAAAATGTTTAAATAGAGTAATAATTGTCATAAAAGTAAATATTTTCAGTCGCGCCCTTGCATTAGTTTATCTGAAGCGAAGTGGTAGAAACTGAGGTATAATTCAATCCTAAAAAGATGGAAAATATCAAAACTTATCGTCAAAAATAGATTATTTAAACGAAAACGGAGCAATAGGAATTCAGAAAATAATAGTGCTAGTTTCCTGAAAAGTAAGCATTCGACGTTGAACATTTTCGTAACGATTTCCCTTGTGGTTTTCCCTAAGGATTCTCTAGGAAGAATTTTTTTCGACCTTCCCCTAACAAGCTAATCTCCGTAGTCTTTGATTAAGTTCGCGGTTGATGAATTATGGACGTTGAGCTCATGCTTACAGGAATCATTTATCACTAAAGATTATCTAGTTCAACATGACACTAAGGCAAAATTGCTTAGACATACAATCAATGGTTAATAAACAATGACTTATAATCTGGTGAACTAACGGATTTAGATATTCTATAGTCTGTACATTCTCCATCAGTGTATACGTTGGAAAACTTACACCTCACAAAACAGACGCCATGCATAGAAAGGTCAAATTGAAAAGTCAGTTTCATGTGTTTCTATTTTAAAGATTTCCCTTAAAAAAACTAAACTGGCTAGATAAACTATCAAAATTCTGTCGCTATAGCCGTTAGCTTATTGATTATGTATTTTACAATTTATTTTCAACTGTGATTGAGGAACTTTTTATCTTTTTCTGATATTTAAATATTAGAATAAGTGGGCATGCTATTTATGCATGAACACCGATTTTATTCATTGTTAAACCAGGCAACGTAAAATACATTTTCTTTACATTGTAGCATATAACAATCATGCATAGACCAGTTACATTATTTAATTGGCTATTAATCGGTTCGGCAGATATTCTAATTACAATCCCATTTAACGCATCGCAACATTCACGATTTACAAAGGGTAGATATGTACAAACTTTGATTATATTATTCAATAAATAATTGATGTCTGTTCATTGTTTTATCACTACTATCTATTATTGTTGTTAAATATTCGGGTGATTGTACCAAATAAGTTCTCCATGTCTCCGTCTATTGTAATACAATAATTAAGCAATCTACCATAATAAAATTTTCAACCAAAAAGACGAAATCTCGGTTGAAAACTACGGATTAAATAAATAACATTTTACCTCTTTTAGTCGCTTTTCATTGAAATAGTTCTAACTTAACATTGGGAAAGATAATACAAATAACTGAATTATATATATTCTACATTTATCTTGAAAGTCCATTCTAAATATAAGTGCAAGAATTTTTGAAATTCCATGAGCAGTTTCGGATGTTATCTCCTACATACAAATTTTACCTGTTTATATAAGGAAGTATTACAATGAACAGGAGAACAAGGGACGCTATGAAAATCAATAAAAAGAAAGAAGAGACGGGATGCCTTAAGAAGGATGAAAGGTTAGTTAGATACAAATTAGAAGCACACAAGAGTATAATGAGGCAGAGAAAATAATAATAGATTCCTATTCGCGAATACTTAGGGAGGTTCTGTAGTTTTCGGAAAATGCGCTCAGGATAGGAAGAAGTTGGAGCAAAGAAATAAATAACATAAATTCAATAATAAAAAAAAAAATAACACAAGTCAAAAATATAAAAAGCACAAGAGGTAGTATGAAACGAAAACTCTTACGTTTTTCACTGTGCAAGAATCAATTCAATGTTTACACCTTGGTGTATTGCCGCCTTTTCAAACTCAAACTGAATTGATCTCGAAAGGTAACATAAGCACGAAAAGCGTATTTTAAATTGGAAGTAGATTGCAGGATATTTGATGTAAGGTCGTAAAATCGTTTTCCGATAATTGCTTTTAAAGAAAGTTAGGGTTAGAAGTGTTAAAAGCTTCTTATACAGAAATACAATTTCATACATTGCAATGTCTTCACTTCACTCAGTTTTCAGTAAATACCCTACTACCAAACATGACGCAGGTCTGCGATAAAAAAGTTTTTTATATAAATTTATCTTAAGCATGCAAATGGTGATCTATATTTTGCAAATATAAACTTTGTTCTTCTTTAACTATGGCTTCTGGGAATTGTAAAAACAATTCAAATGTATTTTTTTACATTTACAGACAATATACAATAGTTAAGCAAAAATTGAATATAACAGACTTTGTAATAAATGCTTATTAAGCTTACTTCAAAATGAAGTTGTGTCACCAAGATAAACACTGGGTTACGATAAAATATGTGTTGAAGTGTTAAGACAATGGACTCATGGTAAATCAAAATAATTGTTATTCGGTATTTCTATGTCCAAATTAGAATGCAATTGGAAGTCGGAGTGAAAAATGTCATCAATACGAGTTGGAAAGATCCCGAAAAGGTATTTCTTCCACCACATTACTTTAAACTCGGTTTGATCAAACAGTTTGTAAAGGCATTTCGACTTGACGAGCGGTGATTATTTCATGTTTGGATATCGAGGTCATAATCTACATAGGTTTTAAGCACATAAAAAAATCGTAAGGACACAAAAAATTAATTTTTAAGAAAAAAGTTAATTCAAAAATCACGTTTTTTTGTTTATTTTCGATCTTTCCATGCTTTAATATTGTTGGAGGTAATTTTAACTAACACCATCGAAAAGAGCATCGTTAAAAACATAGAAACACTGGTTATCGAATATTATTTTGTCGCACTCATTACGTGGGAAGGGTTCAAATGGAAATGTGTTCTCTGAGCATTTATGGGTTAATGTGACGTGGTATACACCACATGAATATCGTTTTCTATTACTTTTAAGACAATTACCACAAACATGAACAATTTAAGAAAAAACTTTTCAGAAAAGAAAATTCGCAGACCTGTGTAATCAACGTTTTATTGATTCACATTTTGTTAATAAGCAGAATGTTTTTTTATTTCTAATGTACTTAGATAGTGCCCCAATTATTAAATTGAACCTTTTTTTCTAAATCGCTTAGGAGTTTAAAAAATTCTAATTATATAAATACCTAGACATTTTTCCTAAATAAAATGTAACCGAGATTATTCATCTCTGTGACATGTTAGGTAATAGAGTTGTTTACTTAAAACTCGCATTATTTCCAAGAAAAAGAAAGTTTATCTCATATTTATTTTATTTTATTTTAAGAACATCTATTTGTTTTTCCTCATTTACCCAAAAGGAAAATACAAATGATAACTGGAAACAATTGAAGCAAAAAAGATGACTTCTTTTGGACAACTTACACAATTTCAACAGCTGTGACAACTAAGACACTGGTGTAAGATGCTAGGTCTATGAATTTTTCCTTACAGATGGGGTAGCTTTTTCTTTCCCCATTTTAGTCCACTATTAGGTGGAAACATTTTGGTTATAAGTTTTTTAAGTTCTGTCTTTTAGCTTATTATTCTGTCATCGCACTTCGTGAATCCTCGACACGTAAAATGAAATTGTGGAAGATCGAAATTAGAAAAGTTCCTACTCAGTCGGTGAAACCGAGACATTTCGCTTGGTGACATCAAATCAAAAGAACTTTTCAATTACAATTCAGAATGTTCATGAAGCTTAACTTTTCTAATGAACGTTCAAACGAATATCTCGCCGAAATTAAATGAATGAATACAGTTTTATTTAGTTGTTCAGAAAAGGAAACAAAAAACTTATTGCACTCTTTTGAAAGTAGGGAATTATAAATCTAACATTAGTGTTGTTAAAAAGGAACCCCTACATTAGTATTCTTCAACATTTCTCATGCTGCAATCCCCTTAGTATCTATAGAAACCTATTTTACGACCCCCTATCGTTCTAACTCGTATTTTTTGCCACAAATATCAGATCCGTACATATCTGAACTTTCTACTTATTAAGTATTAAAAACAATAATCAATCTTCATGATTTTTATGCGGTACCAATAAACACCTACCTAAATAATCTTATTTACCACTTCCAGTAACATATATTAGCGAATTTTTAACCTAGAAATTGTAATACTTAAATAAAGAAAATTTAATTGTCGTTTCAAATTTATTATTTCATATATTTCCAGATGGAAAATACAAAGTTGATTTAGAAGAACACAGCTTCAAAAAGCGTATGAAGTTGCATATATCTAACGTTTCGCCTTCAGACTTTGGAATCTACAAATGCGTAGCCAAAAATTCTTTAGGAGAAGCAGACGGCAGTATTAAAATTTACCGTGTGTATATGCCCCAATAGAGCTATAAATGACTTATTTACAAGAATATTAATTTCTTTTTGTTAGCCCTGCCATTGCCGACCACTACATCAGCAAGCACTACCCCAACAAGGCCCATGGAAAACGTGATTATAATAGGTAAGTTTATGTTTATTCCTTCGATTATTTTTAGATCATCTAATATAGTTAATATGACCATTCAAGGCATAACTGCTTAGGAAACCTCACCTTTAAAATCTAAAAAATGTTATGAACATTTGCCTCAAACTAAACCCCTAAATTACCTAAATTCTACTGTAAAATCCAAAGTAACACACCCTTGCTACGATCTTTTTTTTCTGATAAGTCTAATTGCACCATAAGTCCCTAATTTTTAATATTACTAAAAACTATGGTAGAGGTAATTTAGAATGACATGCACTTTGGCCGGAGGTTGTGCAGTGGCAAAACTCCTCCAGTTCATTAATTTCTACATTTCTACCTCCTAAAAACATTAGCGGTCACTGTTTATAGTACACAGGAAGTTAATTTTCCACCCCTGGTTGTATAGCGGGGTACATTGTTATAATCAATAGAATAACAGCTGAGTCAATGTTTTCGAATTGAATAAGAAAAGGCCATGTCAGTTCTATACTACCTGTAATAATTACTAAAAATTGAAATTCTACTAGTGACAGTAACTATAGATTACAACAATTTTCTTAAACTTTTTATAATAAGAAATATGACACTAATGGCATTAATTGACATTTTTATTGTACCCATTAAGAAGTAGTACAAGTCAAAATAACTGGTTGCACGTGCATGCATCATCGATTCCGCACTTGTATTTTATTCATAAGGTAATGGCAACATAGGGACGGTTTTGAAGCAATCACGGTGCCGTGTACGCATCAGGTAAAAAGGGTAGTCACGCTTTTCGTTTTTTTATTCCTATTCATTTGCATTCAGAAGGAAAATTGCATTCAAACCTCAAGCAAATGAATTATTGACTGACACATTTCATAAAATTCGATTTTATTACAAGATAACGTAGACAATTTACCTGTAATTAATATCGATTTATTGCCTCATCATTATCATAAGGTCGTCAGTCCTAAGACTGGTTGGACTCCAGTCCTCCATATCCTTAACTATTTGCAAACAGCAATCTAATCTAGTTTTCTACCCTTCATTACTTCCGTTTATGTTTCTTATATACCTCTGTCTAGACCTTCATGCCTGAGAAGGTGTCCTACCAACCTATCCCGTCTATTTCTTATTGACTTCCATGGAGTCCTCTGTTCTCCAATCCTTTCTAATACTTCTTCATTTCTAACCTTCTCTATCCACGGTATCCTCATCATTCGCCTGTAACACCACAATGACCCTGTGCTGCCCTCTGCTTTATATCCCTAGTACTTCTTCCGTTCTGACTTCCTAGATATCTAAAATGAGTCACTTCTTCTAATCTCGTCTGCTATCTTTATATTCGCTCTTTCCCTACTTTCTCTTTCCTTACATGGTAGTATTTTAGTTTCACTTTTATTTATTTTCATACAATACTGTTTTGTCAATACCGTTTCAATTTTATTTAAAGCTATCTCTAACTCCTTGCTAGATGCTAATCCTGCTACATCCTCTGCAATTTATTGCTTAAGTGCATTATTATTATTCGATTGTCATTATTATAAGCAATAGTAATTTTTTTTATTTTATCTTGAATGTATGTATGGAACTTCTACTTAAATATTCCATTGAAAATAAGAATTATCAAGCACCAGAAAAATAGTATTTGTTTTGATGAATTTGTTAAAGCGATCTCTCGAGTGTCACAAAATCGTTTTCTGTCTTTTTTTTTTCAGAAAAACTTGCCTCCCCCGCGATCACAAAGTACCAGCCGGATATTAACAATAGTTTCGAGAACGTGGTAGAGGCGGGTAAGTAGTTACGAATAAAATTAAACGACTTTTTAAAATGCGTCCCGCACATTACAGAAATTGGAGTAATTAGTACGGCCAATGAAGTTCATTCCTATAAATCGTATGACACTTGGGCTTTATCGTCATCGGTTGGTAAAAGTTTGCTAGAACTCTCGACGTTGGCTTGTTTATTACTGATATATGTTACAAACGGTTGAATAACCTTTAGCTCATTTCCCGAAGTTATACTTCTTTTGGCGAGTTGAATGTAACATTTTAGTACGCAACGGAAGTTGCGCGCGCACTGGACAACTCTCAATGACAGCTGTAATCGAAAACGATGCTTAAATAAGTACATAATTATTATTACTATTATGTGTACACCGGCCAAATAAAAACGTCAGTGGAAGTATAACTTCTACCGCGTGTACATAAGTGCACACACCCATTTTTTTATATATCAAATGAATCCTGCAATGCACTGTATTTTAGCTATTAATGTGAAATAAACAATACTTTCTTATAATCAATACTTTTATTGCTTTTAATGTGATGAGAGTAGAGATTCCGCTGCCTCAGTATAAAGATACTCTATATAGTAGGGTCTCTCTTTTGATCTGAGCCAAGATGGCGGCGTCTTTTCCAGGCGATCATAAGCCTACTTACTTTATGTATGCTTGGACGATTTATACGAGATTGGTTTACCTTCAGTAATGTAGAGTAGTAGAGATACAGAATATATTTTTGCTGTGGCTTTACGATGACACTCTGCACAGCCTGGTGAGGGGACGCTCTGATGAAGTGTCAACAGGGGGAAAAGTTTACGGCAAATCAAAGGAATGAATCAGTGAACTTACTATTTATATTTAGAATATACTTATAAAAGTCCGCTGCCGGCGTTTAGACATACTTCTTGATAAATTAGTTGAAAAGTGATAGTCGATGAAGAATATTCGTCTTATGAAGGGTTTGCAGGGACTTCGAAATTACATAAAAGCAGCTTTTGTCATTATCATAAGATCGTCAGTCCTAAGACTGGTTGTACAAGTACCTCCACTTGAGCTAATCTTCGCATTTCCATATATAAAATAGAACAGCCCACATTCTTAACTATTTATGAACAGTAATCTAATCTAGGTCTACCTCTCCTCCTTTTAACTCCTGTTTCTGCCTCTAATATGTCTCTGACTAGACTTTCATGCCTGAGAATGTGTCCTATCAACCTATCTCGCCTATTTTTTATTGACTTCCATAGAGTCCCCTGTTTTCCTAATCTTTCTAATACCTCTTCATTTCTAACCTTCTCTATCCACGGTATCCTCATCATTCGCTTGTAACACCACTTTTCGAACACTTCTAACCTTTTCTTTTCCGCCGCGCCCACCGTCCATGTTTCGCACCCGTACAGCGCCGTGATCCAAACGTACATCTTTAACAATCTTTTCCGAATTTCTAAATTAACCATTCGCGAGCATAGAAGTGACTTCTTTTTATTGAAGGCGACTCGACCTGCGCTATCCTCTGCCTTATATCCCTACTACTCCTTCCGTCCTGACTTATCTGACTTTCTAGATACCTTAAAGCAGCCACTTCTTCTAACTGTTCTTCTCCTATCTCTATATTCACTCTTTCCCGACTTTTTCTTCCCTTGCATATCAGTATTTTTGTTTTACTTCTGTAACGAATAAAAAAGACTTTCTTACTTAAGTGCCTCAAAGTATACCTATGGGATTGACGAGCATAATATAGCCAGCGCCGGTAAAAAATTTATCAACTAAGGCAGCATCTTTAGTCTATTCAACAAACACCGTCGACTAGCCAGCACGACAACTGAATCAGCAAACAGCGCCGACAGCGGAGATACTCCCCTATTTTTAATAATCCGGGTACAAAAAGGACCATAATCCACAGTAGATAAATCCTTCAATGTTCCTTTGAAACGAAATCTATTGAGAAGATTCAATGAAACGTTCCTTATCATTAGAATTCAGAAGAAAATTACAGACGGTAGGTAAAATTCTACTGCGAAACTTGAATGCATAGATATTCCATTCTTTTATCTATTTGTATATATAAATATATGACTTTAAATCGATAATTATTCATTTAACGATTCCTAACTTCCCAATGAAAAAGTCTTATGTTCATGATAATCAATTTCATATTCATTTGCTTTAAATTCTTGTATGTGCTACAATCAAGATATTAAGTACGTAGACTCATATTTCTAGCAATTTGTAGATTGGGAATTTCTCTTATTCTCAATTAGAGTTTGTTTTAAAAAGCCAATAGAAGTTTTAGTAGGTACTACCAAATTCAGTATGAATTTGATATTGGTTACCTACTACCGAAACAAAGTCAATATTGCACAGTATTGAATAGCTTTTATAAATTGAATCACAAACGATAAAAATCGCATTCAAAACAACGTTATTATAAGCACATTCATAGTGTCTCATAAACATTGGGGAAGCGATGGTAGAAAATTTCCGTTCGATCCCGACTAAACAGGTTTAAAGTCTCACCCAGGAACAGGAGCGGTTGCCTCTATGCATTTACATAGCCTCAAATTTCCCAGAAAATGATGCGAAATGCAGAACTCGGAATATTAACATCTTCGTTATTACACTAACTTGGGCTTGTTAAATTTTATGGCGTCCTCGTTATAGCGAGCTAATAGACACCTGAGGGAAGTTCCCCAAAATATGCAGCCGCCATTGCGGTCATTTTATTGCCGACTTCAAGCATGACCTGCGGCGAAAATAGGGATTTTTATGCAAAGTTTGCCGTATTTTTTCCTTCGTGTTATGCACACAAAACATTTTCCCTTTTGTATGCCTCTATAACCAATAAATTTGCGTCAACACAGCAACATCTCGATAATTAGACCAGAAGTTAATGGGAAATTGAGTGTTTCACTCCCCTGCAGTTCTAAACAAGAAGTTAGAAATGTTTATTTACATTTATTAACTTCAACTATTTTATATCAATAAGCAAAGACTGCGTTGTTTTGTGTTTATTTGCTAAATTCATTATTAATTTGCTTTGGTAAACTTTTCCACAAATTATCCAATAAAACAAAAGCAAACTATCGTGGGATATTATTTCCGATATTGGAATAGAAAATCGAAGCTTGTAAATAAGCAGAACTGACAATAAACAGAAGTGTAATCCATTTAATGATATTTCGCGTAAAATATAGGTCATTTCTCTTTGTGGATATATCACCGTCCGATTCAACTGTCAACAAATGAAACGAAGAGATCTATGGCGATGTTGCGAATAAATAATAAATAATTTTCGAACAATTGGAGTTATTTTATATAATAAATTGAGTAAATAGCTAATATATTATCCACTGTAGTAAATCGATGTTTATGTTAAATCTGTCCTTTACAATGTGGTGTAGGTACTGGAGCTATTCAACTGTTTTAATGCGTTCGTTCCAATTGGAGGTTATGTTTAAATTTCTCTTTTTGTGCATCGAATTTACAGTCTAACAAATTAATAACTCATTGGTATATTCCGGAATTCTGTTTAAAATGCTGCGTTTGCTGAAATACAGAGTAGTATACAAACTTAAATTCTACGTGCGCTCCTGGTCCGAATCAGCAGACGTTTTTCGTACGAGTCGACAAATAAAATTGAGCTTTTTTATTTCTTTTGCCTGTTCTAATATTTCAGACTTCCAATTAAAAAGTAATCAGAGTCGTATGAAAAGAATTTAGTTCTTACTTGGTTATAATCTAGCGAAAGGTAATTTATAAGTTGTAAGAGAACAGGAAAGAGGGTAGCATCGTTAATGAGAGCCCTGAGGATTCGATGGTAGGTACAAAAGGCTCTTTGATTAAACTACAAAAACCGGAAATAACTCTTACCGTCCTCTTTTTCGTCTTGGAACAAAGTCTAGGATGACAAATGTCATTCATCATGAATCCTTAACATTTAATCTTTAGCGTAGCCACTCGGCGCGCAGCAGATTCTAGTTAAAAGGCATTGTTTTCTTTACATTCCAACATGGAATCACGTTAGAACCGTTTCGAAATACAAAAGAGCGGACGCTGCTTTATCACTGCAGCGTAAAAAGAACAGTGTGACAGAGGCGTCTGTAAAAATACAAAAAAAATGCTAATCTTTCCGTATTTTACTTGGTATTAACAATTAATTTCTTTTCCATCTGCTAAACGGACAACAGGGTTTAAAATATCTGTGAAGGATCAGTGCAAAAGTTGTTGGAAGATGAAAAATAACTAATTTGAAATCGTTCCCATTTATTATATTCAAAATAGAAATGGGAACACCAGTCTCGCATTGATAATACCCACGTTTGAAGTGGGCGAAACACGTGTCCACTCAGTAAAATTGTGTTAGTTGTAATTGGGGTGAGTCTCATATTTCATTTATTTGTTTCTTATCATCTTGGAAAAAGTTCTAAAATTTTCATACAAATAATAATAACCTTACTTACACTATTAACAAAAATAATCGTTAAAAATAACATCGTTGCTAGGAGTTAGCAATAAACGCATAAAAACTAATAGAACGGCACTATAATAAGTAGGATGATCAATTACATCTATCATTAAAAGTTCACCTATGGTTAACATATTTTAACAAATATTCGACGTTCGCTAAGCTTTTTATTTTCTTTTTAGTGTAATAATTGTCCGCATGGAGCAGCATCTGCCGGGTCAACTCTTATTAAAAGAAAGCAGTCTTTGCTTGATATGAATTCGTTTGCATATTAGTTGAAAGGTTTATTCAATCTTTAATAGTGAGTTGTTGGTAACGCTAACAGATTAAATTTTACGTTTCCTGTAATAGTAGTAATATAAGTTATTTCTACATTCTTAAATCAATAACATAAAAAAAGTCGCAGTAAATTACTTAAATATAGCAGACGAAAAATTAGAAGAAGTGGCTGATTTTAGATATCTAGGAAGTCAGATAAGTCAGGACAAAACGAATAGTAGGGATATAAAGCAGAGGATAACACAAAAAAAGAAGTCACTTCTATGCTCGCAAACGATTAATTTAGAAATTCAAAAAAAGATTGTTAAATGTGTATGTTTGGAGCGCGGCGCTGTACGGGTCCGAAACATAGACAGTGGGCGCGGCGGAAAAGAAAAGGTTAGAAGCGTTCGAAATGTGGTATTGTAGACGAATGATAAGAATACCGTGGATAGAGAAGTTTAGAAAGAATAAGAGAACAGAGGACTGTATGGAAGTCAATAAAAAATAGACGAGATAGGTTGGTAGGACACCTCAGGCATCATGGTGAAAGTGACAATCGGCTGAACAAAGGCCTAAGAAAAGACAAGTTTGCTTGACACTTATAAATAACGTTCAATAAAACAGTAAATAAACCCAATGGTAAATGTCAATCAAAGAGGAAAACTTCGACTTATTTCGGTATGAATTTATCTATAAGTAATAGGCAGGTACCTATACTTTGTGTCAAATTATATTAATCTAAGGGAGGTTTTTGTGTACTGCAGAGATGATTTCTTTTTTGTTTTTTTGTTGCTAACGTGTCAACTGTGATCGTGTTAGAGTGTTAAGGAGACATACAGATAAAGTAAACTTTATAGCAAATATAGAAATTACATATTTCTTGGTGGAACTTTTTCCCTTTATACCGTATTTAATAAATACTACGCTAAACCGACCTCAAAATCTTTAAATTGCATTTATTTGATTTATATTTCTTTACTATTTATATGAAAAGATTAGCTGCCCTGACTGTCGTTCTGTCAAAAGTTGGAAAAATAAAAGTGAGATTTTTAGGTTTTCTGGGAATTTTTTCCAATTTTTCTTTTAAGAACTTTCCTCGGACTTCAAGGAATATTTAAGAAAAAACATTATGGAAATTGGTCCAGTCGTTCTCGAATGTTCCGCTTAGAAACACATTTAGCCATTGATTTTTATTTATATAGACGAATATTTATACGAATTTTCCTATAACACGNGAAAAGGAAACAAAAAACTTATTGCACTCTTTTGAAAGTAGGGAATTATAAATCTAACATTAGTGTTGTTAAAAA
Organism: Agrilus planipennis; assembly: GCF_000699045.2. Classification (NCBI taxonomy): domain Eukaryota; kingdom Metazoa; phylum Arthropoda; class Insecta; order Coleoptera; family Buprestidae; genus Agrilus; species Agrilus planipennis. Next base: position 456,306 of record NW_020439103.1, read on the forward strand.
GGAACCCCTACATTAGTATTCTTCAACATTTCTCATGCTGCAATCCCCTTAGTATCTATAGAAACCTATTTTACGACCCCCTATCGTTCTAACTCGTATTTTTTGCCACAAATATCAGATCCGTACATATCTGAACTTTCTACTTATTAAGTATTAAAAACAATAATCAATCTTCATGATTTTTATGCGGTACCAATAAACACCTACCTAAATAATCTTATTTACCACTTCCAGTAACATATATTAGCGAATTTTTAACCTAGAAATTGTAATACTTAAATAAAGAAAATTTAATTGTCGTTTCAAATTTATTATTTTATATATTTCCAGATGGAAAATACAAAGTTGATTTAGAAGAACACAGCTTCAAAAAGCGTATGAAGTTGCATATATCTAACGTTTCGCCTTCAGACTTTGGAATCTACAAATGCGTAGCCAAAAATTCTTTAGGAGAAGCAGACGGCAGTATTAAAATTTACCGTGTGTATATGCCCCAATAGAGCTATAAATGACTTATTTACAAGAATATTAATTTCTTTTTGTTAGCCCTGCCATTGCCGACCACTACATCAGCAAGCACTACCCCAACAAGGCCCATGGAAAACGTGATTATAATAGGTAAGTTTATGTTTATTCCTTCGATTATTTTTAGATCATCTAATATAGTTAATATGACCATTCAAGGCATAACTGCTTAGGAAACCTCACCTTTAAAATCTAAAAAATGTTATGAACATTTGCCTCAAACTAAACCCCTAAATTACCTAAATTCTACTGTAAAATCCAAAGTAACACACCCTTGCTACGATCTTTTTTTTCTGATAAGTCTAATTGCACCATAAGTCCCTAATTTTTAATATTACTAAAAACTATGGTAGAGGTAATTTAGAATGACATGCACTTTGGCCGGAGGTTGTGCAGTGGCAAAACTCCTCCAGTTCATTAATTTCTACATTTCTACCTCCTAAAAACATTAGCGGTCACTGTTTATAGTACACAGGAAGTTAATTTTCCACCCCTGGTTGTATAGCGGGGTACATTGTTATAATCAATAGAATAACAGCTGAGTCAATGTTTTCGAATTGAATAAGAAAAGGCCATGTCAGTTCTATACTACCTGTAATAATTACTAAAAATTGAAATTCTACTAGTGACAGTAACTATAGATTACAACAATTTTCTTAAACTTTTTATAATAAGAAATATGACACTAATGGCATTAATTGATATTTTTATTGTACCCATTAATAAGTAGTACAAGTCAAAATAACTGGTTGCACGTGCATGCATCATCGATTCCGCACTTGTATTTTATTCATAAGGTAATGGCAACATAGGGACGGTTTTGAAGCAATCACGGTGCCGTGTACACATCAGGTAAAAAGGGTAGTCACGCTTTTCGTTTTTTTATTCCTATTCATTTGCATTCAGAAGGAAAATTGCATTCAAAACTCAAGCAAATGAATTATTGACTGACACATTTCATAAAATTCGATTTTATTACAAGATAACGTAGACAATTTACCTGTGATTAATATCGATTTATTGCCTCATCATTATCATAAGGTCGTCAGTCCTAAGACTGGTTGGACACGCACTTCCACTCCTTCCGATCCTGACCTAATCTTCGCATTTCCCTAAAACTAGAACAACCCATATCCTTAACTACTTGCGAACAGGAATCTAATCTAGATCTACCTCAGACTAGGGCTTCATGCCTGAGAAGGTGGAAGGTGTCCTATCAATTTATCTCGCCTATTTCTTATTGACTTCCATAGAGTTCTCTGTTCTCTAACTCTTTCTAATACTTCTTCATTTCTAACCTTCTCTATCCACGGTATCCTCATCATTCGCCTGTAACACCACAATGACCCTGTG
>NW_020439103.1:465668-493071 GCF_000699045.2 Agrilus planipennis
AAAAGGTTAGAAATGAAGAGGTATTGGAAAGAATAGGAGAACAGAGGACTCTATGGAAGTCAATAAAAAATAGGCGAGATAGGTTGGTAGGACACCTTCTCAGGCATGAAGCTCTAGTCAGAGACATATTAGAGGCAGAAACAGGAGTTAGGAGGGGTAGAGGTAGACCTAGACTAGATTACTGTTCACAAATAGTTAAGGATGTGGGTTGTGCTAGTTTTAGGGAAATGCGAAGTTTAGTTCAGGATAGGAAAGAGTGGAGGTGCGTGTCCAACCAGTCTTAGGACTGACGACCCTATGATGATAAAATTACTTTTCGAAAATTTTATATACAGCTGAATTTGCCGTTCTACCTTTGTACCCTATTTTTTCCACCACAATTAGCTTCTTCTCAACCCTCCTCTTATTTCCTACTAAATGTCCATCTACCATTCCTTCTTTTTCCTCGTCGCATATCCACACTACCTCATCTATTATCACCTTCCTGTACCCAACTGTAACCGTCTTTTCTACATTTCTTCTCTCTCCTCTTTTGTCATTTGTTCCAACATCTTCTGTATTTTTATCTCGTCGATTCTAATATCATCTCTTATTTATACCTCCACCCCTTACACAAGAGAATGCAACGATCGTAGGTATTCTGCTTATTCATAATTTAGAAACAGATCACTGCGCCCAGATAGATAATTCCGTGAACCATGCCTATAAATCAGAAAGGACTATTAATCTCAAATATATAATGATGTTGTAACTTGGTGTCCCATAAGCTCCTCGTTTGTCGGCATTCAATCACATTGACAAATGGACATTACAATCAGAAAAAAAAGCTGAACGTTCAAATAATTAAAAGAAAAATAAACAGCAGAAACAACTGAAATTGTTTTATTCATGTAGCCATTTGTTTATCATTACTTATTCTACTACCACTTGTCATACTCATTTGGCTATTTGTTTATTGGACATTCCCTGTTGTCTAAAAGTACACAATAAATGCAATTTTACTATTCACGAGAGCCACGGGCAAATGGAATATTGTGGCTTTGTCTCTAAATGTACAATCAATGTCAATATAGCGATATACAATGTGAAATCATAGGCTTTCGCAAAGGCCATTTGTACTATGTAGAACAATAGCATGTTTTCAGTTAAATAAGCATCAAACTGATTATGAAACAGCGAATTTGCATTTACATAAATAAAATATAGATTCAAATAGGCCATAATAAACTTAAGTAATAAACAATATTACGATAATTCAAACTGATTAGGTACATCAGATTTAGAAACAAATACTAAACGTTTTTTATAATCTCGCCTTTATATTGAGATATAACGCTTCCTTTTCGAATAAATTTACCATATAGATCAGATAGAAAGGGTTAGAAGCGTTCGAAATGTAATGTGGTGTTACAGGCGAATGATGACGATACCGTGGATAGAGAAGGTTAGAATTGAAGAAGTATGAGAAAGAGTAAGAGAACAGGGGACGGAAGTCAATATAGGCGAGATAGGTTGGTAGGACACCTTCTCAGCAACATACTGGAAGTTGAACCAGGAGTTAAGATAAGCAAAGGTAGTCCTAGATTAGAAGAGTGGAGTTGCGTGTCCAACCAGTCTTACGACTGACCTTATGATGGTAATAGATCAGATACCTGTGACTCCCTATATTATCCAAACAAAGAAATGGTACCAAAACTTTAACTCTGAGTTATTATTGTCATCTTAATATTAATTAATAATAATAACAAACTAATTTGAGAGACCTATTTGTATTTTGGAATGCTTGTAAAATCGGTAATCTAATCCTGAAGGAAAGATAGTTTCTAAAACATTAATTATGTGTTTAACATATTCCTCATCGTCTTTCGGAATTAGAAAGCCGTTAATCTCCATTCTACTAAAAGGTGCTGCCTGATTGTTCCCGAGGCACAATCCTATTAGTTCTTTTGATGAAACAAATTTTCCTTTGTAACCGATATTTTTCCAAACAAAAAACGAGACAAACTCGCACGCGTGTCTCTATTTCTTCCAGGATATCCGTCTCTCAAGGAAAAAAGACGTCGTTAAGTCGGTAAATAATGAGAAAGTTTACAACAACGTCGACTATCTAAAACTTTTAACGATTGGTAAACATTTTTCTTTTAAGAACTTTCCTCGGACTTCAAGGAATATTTAAGAAAAAACATTATGGAAATTGGTCCAGTCGTTCTCGAATGTTCCGCTTAGAAACACATTTAGCCATTGATTTTTATTTATATAGACGAATATTTATACGAATTTTCCTATAACACGTTACATTTTTAAATAGCTACACGTAATAAAATATCCTTTATGGAAAGTTTAAGATGAATTTTTCCTTAATGGAGGGAAATTGTTTGGTATCTGACCTTCCGAATATATCGCCTGTTTCTATTAAAATACGTCACGTCGAATTATAAATCAAATATCTATTTCCTTACACCAGAAGATTATAAGTCATCCGAGAGACTGTACCTTTAGTTTAAGGATTGTCCACAACAAGCAGCACCTGCCGGATCAATTCTTAATTGGAGAAGCCTTTGCTTAATACTTATTTGCTTGCATGTTAATTGAGATAATAATTGTGCTTTAATAGGTAATTATTAACGCCTACTAAATGCCATTCTAATAAAATACGCTAGCTAAAAGGCTGATTATACAATAGAGCATAATAATAAATTAAGAAAAGAAATTTTCTTAATATTACACACACCTTCAAAACTTCATAAAATCCGCTAGAAAATTATTAGCGAAGGTTCTTTAAATTATATTTGAAACTTTATGAAAATAAACCATTTAATTGTTCATAACATTTTGTTCTCATACTTACCTTGTGAAAATGATGTAGTAAAAGAACAAGTAAAAAATAAAAATCTACGTATATTGTAAAGGTAGTTTAAGAACCAATAGGTAAAATTTTACAATAATAAAAGACAGCTGATTTTTTAAGAACAATTTATTCCTGTAATTTATAAGGTACAAAGTATTTTTTTAGATACAAACGTAATAGAATTGAAACAGTTGAAACCTTTTAAGTTCTCAAATTGAAACTGGCTAATTTCATTTTGTAATAAAAAATACGTCACTTTTGAAACAAAATAAATTTGAAAAATAACACATAGTAAATAGTTTGATAATAATTATTATTGTAGGCATACCTACTCTTTTCTTATCTATATTTACAGTTTATACAATCGTCGAAACTCCTTTAACTTTGGCCTGATGATAATCGGTTCTAATTTAAATTACGAAACGTTACTAATTCGGTTTAGTGTCTTTTAATTCTTTGGAGAAGAGAATTCTTAAAATTCCGATTACTGGAGCTTCGAAGCACAACGATATGGCAAAAGACATCAAGAATGACGTGACCACGTTTCCAAAAAATACGACCAACTAAAATCAATACATAAAATGTTTAGGACAAATTTTCTAAAGTTTTGGTAGACAATTTTGAGTCAGCTATTTTAAAACAATAGAATTACAGTGGATTCCATTTATTACGACCTTGGTTATAGCGACCATTGTGGCTATAGCGACTTCGGATGTAACGCCGAGTTCGGGTGTAACGACTGTTTTTAATGAATCATTTGTAATAAATCCCTAGTAATCCCATGCAGATATAGCGACCGGAGTCAGCCGCTAAAAACACAAAGAGCTTTCTTGTCTTTTGTTTACATTCACCATGTCAACAAGTGTGGTGACCTCTACCGTTGTTTCTGAGTAGCAACTGGGTTTAGTAAACTTTTGAATAAGTGTGACTTCCAGATGTACTTTTACTGTTAAAAAAAGGCGAAAAATGTTTCAAAATTGAAAAAAAAGTGTGTATATCTTCTTTGACTTTGCCTGTAACGACTTCTGGATATAGCGACGAAATTACAGTGGTCGTTATACCCGAAATCCACTGTATGAGGTAAGTACAAAATTCTATTTTGTTGTTTGTTGACAATGAGTATGTTCATGTTAGTAATAAACAGGTTTCACCTGACTATCAATCTGATCGGTTATGCCTGAGGGATTTGGAGGCTGCGGTTGATATGTGACATTTGTCTCGGGGGTATATCATCGGTTACTTACCACGATGCCTTGCTGCATATGAAAGGGCCCATCCATTTCGAAACTAGTCAGACACATTATCATTGGATGAACGAGGTAGGCACAATACGTCAATCTGCTGAGAGGAAGTATTCCCCTAAATCCCAAAATGTAATCGATTATGCCACCATAGCCGTGACGGCAGGCAATCACTATCCAAGCTAAGGATAGACCCCACGCTGTGTGTCCCAGAGCTGCCTATTTTCAGAACGATAATTGAAAAACAGCAACGATAATGTATTCTCCTCATTCAGACGTAAGACATAACAACAAATCTCTACAGTAACAAGTTAAATTTTANAAATAGAATAAGTGAACTGTTAGTGGAAATTGTGTTCCAATTCTCCAACAGTGATCCTTTGATCCTAATGGGAATGTTGGCGAGCTAATTCAATATGTAGCAAGGACTCTCTCGGAAGTCATCGTTATCTTCATTGTACCTCTTCTCTGTTAGTATTTTATGAAAAGCTTCTATTATGTACAATCTTCTCCATTAAATTTAAAAGCATCCTGCTGAATAAAATCTCATCGCACGTATAGAAAGAATTTATTTATTCTTGTTCATTAAACATACTTTTTCATACAGTACCTGCCAAAAGTTTTGTTCAATCATGAAAAGTAGTGCGAGTCGAAAACAAGCTTTAAAGTCTATAATATGTCTTCAAATATAAATAAACATCTCGTTGATATTTTCAGTAGTAAATGGTACCAATAACAGCACATTTGAACAATGCAATTGCAGTGGATAAAATGGTCAATTTTTCCGTGCAGTACTGTACGCATTATACGCTCCTCACCGGTTAAGAGTTTGGCCGAGAGTTGTCTCCTTTCTTTTCTGGCCTAGTGCTCTTCTTTTCTACTTTGTGCCGGTCAAACTGAAGGTCCCATTGCTACAGAAAGTAAACGAAGTATAAAATTGTAATGCAACGTATAACAGACCAATAATATCGACAATTAGTCGGCGGACCACTCAGGGTCATAAACCATACACCGAACGACCCGCATAACAAACGCATTTCGAGAGGTTTCTATAAAATTAAGAAACCATCAAGATCAAGTAAGTACCACAACCAACCATTTAAATTGTTGATTGGTATACTTATCAATAATAGGCATTTGTTAAACTATGCTCGATAAAATTGTATTCGTTCTTTGAGACGCAATGCCGTTTTGCGTGTAACAAACACATCTGTTTCAAAGTTAATTATATTACCCAACACCTTTGCTGTAGAAATAACTAAATGTACACCCAATGGTCAGCCATACCACTGCAGTATGCTTCACGTATTTCAGCAACAGGTTATCACGTTAACAGCTTCGTATAAATAATCAATATAATTTTGTAAGCAAGTTACTGTGCTTTAACATGTTAGTTATTTAAATTAATTCCACAACTAGGTGATTAAGAAAGTACACATAACTATAACTTATTGGAGGTATAAAAACTTTATGAGAAATTCAAATAAAAGTATGACGATAATAATAATGAATAAATTATAACAATTGACTAATTTCCTCAAATACCTAGTGCAATCAAAAGGTCTTCGGACTAGTTTGTAAACCTATAGTTCCAACTGTTACAAAATGAAGTAAATAGAAGCTATTTTTGGTGCAAAATTGCATTCACCCCAACAGTTCAAACAGTTGACAAAGAATTTGTGACGATTGCGTATGAAAATAATGATGTAAGGATTGTGTTTGATTTGACATTAGCAAACAAGTCCAGTTTGGAAACTTTTTGTCCTATAAGTAACTAAAATGTACTAAAAGATTTTTGTTTAATTCAAAAACTTTAATCCCCTGTTTCATCTCAGTCGTTTTTGAATCCAATTTATCACCCGCAGTTATCAGGTTTCTTTGTTGTTGTTCCAAGAATTTTAATTACGTTACGTTAAATTCTTACATTTTCAGAAATGGCGAACCTGAACTTTACTTCAGTGTCTTAGCTCTCCAAGAAAATGAAATTTGAAACTCGACGGATTACAGTCTTACTTTCACAAATTAATTCAAGCAACACTCATCCCAAATTATTAATCTAAATATTGGCTAAGCCCGTCTAAAATTTGAATTCTGAACCGTTGTCGATTGTGCATAGTAGTACACGCAGATACTTTAAACATAAAACATTAAAAATGTAATAGTTACCGCATATCAGTAGAATGTATGTATACGTAGCTAAATATAGACCCGAATTAAATATTTAAATCCACCGAATCCTTGTAACTGTTAAGTTCCGCCTCGAATACATGAAAATTAGCATATTTTAATTAAATATTGTGATTAAATGATAAAATCCTAGATTTTAAAAGTAGACCTAAGGAACCCGTTCATTTTAATTAAACCTTTTATTAATCAGTTAATTAAAAAATATGTTACTGTGGAAGGAGATGCATACGATTTGGATCACCCACACACACAAAGGCTACGGTATAAAATCATTCTAATTGATGATTAAAACGTTAGACGTACATAAAAGGCAGATTCAGGGATCTTCATGCCATCGTTTCCAACACAGTAGACGAGGAACAAGAGGCATCCAACGGATAGTAACCATAACAGGGGTACTAGGACTTTGTGTACCTCAAGTTTTCCTTTTAAGTTAAACACAAAATAACCCGTCATCATTCCCACAATATACGGTCCTACCCTTAGCCAAGGCTTATCATACAACTGATCGAATAATGCAAAAGGCTCTTCTATCCTTGCCACGTACTTGTACTGCATCGCCACCAGGAATGTCGTGGCCCAAGACAAAAGCAGAAATATTACGACTGTAGTAGCAGCAAATTTGAAGTATTTTCCACCCCTGAAAACGTAAATTAATGCATAAATTTTGTAAAACTTTTGGTTGTATCAAGGCTTTCGGAGGTTGATGGGCGGAGTCCACACAATGGTGCCTAGATTTTATTGGTTGCGCCTCTACATCAGCTAACTACCCAGCGATTGACAAACTGCGCGTGCGCAGTATAGGTTGCCAATAATATCTAGGCTATTTTATGTTCCATCCCTATATTCCTATGTCTATGTCTCTCTTACCTTGCCCCAATCATAAGTAAGATAGTGGCCATGATAAAAAACTGCATGTCGTTTGAAATGTACCATGACCAAAGCATGCAGAACTCGGTTTGAGGGAAGAAATTGTTAATATACAGGGCGTTCCTCCACCAGTACTTGGAACAGCTGATGTGATCGATAATCGCTGGACTAAATACGGAACTGCTGTGAAAATATCTCATTGCTATCTCGTTCATTCCCAGGACGTAGAGATAGGCAGGAGTGAGACGCAGAAAACGATAGACAACTAACAGACCCAGTTTGGGAACTTCTCCTATGTATGATCCCCGAGGAATACGTTCTAATGGCTCCTTATCTTGTCGATACCATTTCGTTCTGATATACGTAAGAGTTACAAGAAAACCGCTGAAAGGAAAGGGAAAATTAATGGGGAAAGTATTTGAATATCAAAGAGATATAATTCCAAACGTTACTTAACCAGTTTTTCAAACTGACAATTGGACAATAGACATAATTAGAATCAATATAAAATTGTATATCAATCAGTTAAATAGAATAAGTGAACTGTTAGTGGAAATTGTGTTCCAATTCTCCAACAGTGATCCTTTGATCCTAATGGGAATGTTGGCGAGCTAATTCAATATGTAGCAAGGACTCTCTCGGAAGTCATCGTTATCTTCATTGTACCTCTTCTCTGTTAGTATTTTATGAAAAGCTTCTATTATGTACAATCTTCTCCATTAAATTTAAAAGCATCCTGCTGAATAAAATCTCATCGCACGTATAGAAAGAATTTATTTATTGCTTTCTCACATATATATAGGNATATATAATCGCACGGTGATTTGTTTTCCCTGAATTGTTCAACAATTTGACAGCTTATTTAGTTTATTCTTTCTATAACTATTGTACGACTTGTTGTTTACGATAAATTGTCGTTGACACAGATTTACTCCTGCAATTATTATATTATTCATCCCGCTGCGTAAGTAAACCGCTGCGACATCTGTGATCGAAGTCACTACAGTACTAAGGCGCTCATGGTACTGCCGACATTAACACTGTAGGCTTCTGCTGATTTATCTACGTGATATATACACCGTAGTACAGGCAAAAAGCAGCATAATAATGAAAAATATTAATCAGAAATTTAATAAAAAAATAATTCAATATAATGAACTATTTTAATTGTCTATATAACGATACCAAATCTGCATGAATTAACTGTGTGATTTTTGATGAAAGTAGGAGAACACTGATTTCTTGTTGCAATAATGTGTATGATAGGCGTCTACTAGTCTTTTTTTATTTTGAAAAATAAATTTTCCGAAACTTCTACCTAAACACTAAACATCCAATTTCTCTTCAATTGTTTTAGTAAGAAAATGTAAGAAGTTAATTCACAAGTACTTTTTATATTCACCTTATAAAGAAGAAAGTATCCACCGAAAAAGTAGCATTTGAAATCGTCCGATACATAAAAGTCTTTTCGGTTATTGTGCGCATGGATTTGTTATCGGCGATAGCAAATACTTCAAGGTAGGTATGAACCAGGATTATCCATGCAATACTTAGAAATCGAAGCCCGTGAATGGACCTGATTGAGTCTTTGGGTAAAGGGTCCACGTTCAATATCGACTTTCCATTCTTAATGGCTGAAAAGCAGAGGAGCAGTCGTAGAAAAATGCCTGAAAAATAAAGTACCATATTATTTCTTCATCCCCCACAACAACACGTGTGTTATTAAAGAATATTAAGCTCCTAGTTAGAAATTTTCTTGAGATGTATCCACTTTTCGATTGCATCAGTGGTTTATATTGGAGGGAGTAAGAAGTTTGATAATAAAAGGAATTATTTAGATTGTTTGTTTAAAACTATTCCAACCGTGCAACTAATATACGTATACCTTGTATAATTTGACAATGTAGTCCACTGAATTCAAATCACGTATCTTGTACTGGTTGTTTCTTTCTAACCATCAATCAATCCCAGTCAGTTTTAAGTTTTTTTTATTATATTAAGTAAATGCGAAAATCTAGTTCAATTTTTAAAAGGATTTGATAGAGCAAAACGTAAATCGCAGAGTGCGTCGGGCATTGAATAATGACAACACAAGTTAATCTAAACTCCGCTATAATTTATTTTGACTGTCACACATTTCATCTGCGTTCATAATTCACGAGGATATGGAAGAAAAGGGAAATTATCTAAATGGATTTTTTAATATGGGTTTAAAGAGGAATTCTTAACTAACTTATCTTCAGTTGTGACTTCGTAGAACAGTCAATCCGCACCTATAGCCGCTTCAGTTTAATTTTACCAGTTTAAAGCTGTTTAAATAAAGAGAATGATGCACAAATTTTATCACAGGGTATCAATGTCTTCCTTGTGGTAGGTATTCGGATTAGTAGATTTATTGTTCCAGTAATAAATAATAATGTAAAAGATTTACAATTTTGACCATATAATCCGAATAATACTGAAATTAATAATTAATTAAAAGGGTATTATCTGGAGGCTTTGTAAAGTATATCTTCTGATAGCACCACTACGTAGGGGATATAAGAAATACCCCAATTAACAAGCCGGCAATGATTGGGAACAGTTAACCGATTCGCAGCTGCATTATCTTATTGTCTTTCGTTATCGCAAGCATCGACACACACATACCTATTCGTAACCTTCGCAACAGCTGATACGTAGACACGTCAATTGTACGTTATGATTAATAATGATCTGAAATAGCTCATTCTACTAGATATATGGAGTACACTCTATTTATTTGACAATTTTTTGTAGAAACCCTTACAATTTATTTACTACTTAACCACTTTAAAAGACTTAACTACAAGTAAATAAATTTGTAATGCGAACTGAATCTCGTTATCTTTTTAAATTGTTTATAATTTACTTATCTGTTAATTTTATTTATAAAACTTACTTGGTTTGTATTTCTCGCAATTGTCAGATTCCGTGTCTTTCGTAGAATTTGTGTGGTGTTTAAGGCTTTCGACGTTATTATTGTTATTATTTGAAATTATTCCTTTCGATTGGTTGCTCATCTTTTTGGCGTGGAAATAATCGGCAGCAGTAGCTATTAGAACAAGACATATAACGGCTAATCCAACTCCACTAAAAAATAAATAGCAAAATTGTGTAAAGCAAGATAACTTATGTTACAGAAAATGTAACTGCAATGGTAATTCTTAAAAGTTGGTGTAAAAATACTGTCTACATAACAATTCTATAGTTCTAGAAAATAAATGATTAAAGGTATTTTTAAAATGATAAATATAATNATTCCAAGGGTTGACACTTTATCAGCATCCGAATAATAGTGAGCCTGGTGTTAGACTAATTTTATTCAATTCTTTACAAGCTATTTATACAAAAATTATTTACATTAGTTTAATGGCAATAGTTAGTTCAGCAGTTTACATATGTGTGTGTAAATGTCTATGACCTAGTTCACCGCACTGTACCGCGATTTTACTAAGTCGGCAGAAATGATGAACTTTAATTATTACACATTTGAATTGTTTTTCGCTATACCGAGTGTTCCCACAACATAAAACATAAGGTACTGGAGTGTCTCTATTTACGAGCAACGTCTGTACATAATGAGAAGCATATAAACGATAAATTTCGAAACATGGGCCAATAAAGTTTATTGCACCGCAGGTTCTCCAATAAATTGCATCTGGGGATGAATATTAAAAACGGTAAAAGATCCACCACGTAGGTACTAAGTCAGCGTTTTTTGTATGTTTTAATTTAAAAAGGACAATACTGTCTACTTTTCAATCTATACGTCGAAGACCCGATCTACATCATTAAAGACAGTACAATTGTAGGGATAGATGTACAGGAGCAAACGATTAGTATGCTTAGATTTGCAAATGATATAGCAGTATTAGCATATAGCAAAGAGGCGTTAGAGATAGCTTTAAATAAAATGGATTCGTTACTGACAAAACAGTACTGTATGAAAATAACTAAAAGTAAAACAAAAATACTGGTATGCAAAAGAAGGAATAGTAGGGAAAGAGCGAATATAAAGATAGGAGACGAAGAATTAGAAGAAGTGGCTGATTTTAGGTATCTAGAAAGTCAGATAAGTCAGGACGAAAGGAGTAGTAGGGATATAAAGCCGAGGATAGCGCAGGGTGGAGTCGCCTTCAATAAGAAGAAGTCACTTCTATCCTCACGAACGGTTAATTTAGAAATTCGAAAAAGCTTGTTAAAGATGGTGGGCGCGACGGAAAAGAAAAGGTTAAAAGCGTTTGAAATGTGGTGTTACAGGCGATTGAGGAGGATACCGTGGATAGAGAAGGTTAGAAATGAAGAGGTATTAGAAAGAATAGGAGAACAGAGGACTCTATGAAAGTCAATAAGAAATAGACGAGATAGGTTTGTAGGATACCTTCTCAGACATGAAGGTCTAGTCAGAGACATATTAGAGGCAAAAACGGGAGTTAGGAGGGGTAGAGGTAGACCTAGATTAGATTACTGTTCGCAAATAGTTAAGGATGTGGAATGTTCTAGTTTTGGGAAATGCGAAGATTAGCTCAAGTTAGGAAAGAGTGGAAGTGCGTGTCCAAGCTGTCTTAGGACTGACGACTTTATCATGATGAATCAATCAACAATAATTTGTTCAATAATTTCGTGTAAAATCTGCCGATTGTAAGTTTTTACAATGAAGAAAACATAGCTAAAATGTATGAAGTACCCAGCTAACATCATCACGTCTCATTTTTTATTTATCAACCTATCACGAAAACAAGACCGCATTGTTCTGTTTCCCAGCGAACCATTTAATACGCGTGTGTGTCCGTCCAGTTTTTGGTGTTATTAGCTACTCTCGCGGCTACAATTGAGCGACAGTTTATCAGGTTAAATGATGTGAAACGGGGCAACAAAAGACAGACAGGTACCTGTTTGTTAGTTAAGCCCCCCACATTTCGAAATTGATAAGTGGCATTTTGCTCGCATCCAAAAACGCAACTTCATTTATTTTGCATATAGGACGCGATCGCGGCGTAACAACACGAGCGAATCCCGCTTGTCTGGCGCTATATCATCGGGAATTAATTTGTAGGCATTTGGCGCCGTCACATGGGACTGCACGTGTGGCTTGTTCGTCCAAATAAATTTCCAACAGAGCCACGCCGCGCGCCAAACTCCACCGCTTGCTGCGGTCTAATCTATGGCCTAACCGATTTCCTCTTCCATGTCGAGTCTCTCTACTTTATTTCATTAGCTTACGTTAGTCGAATCCAACTGACTACAAACTCACAACTACCTGACATTATCCTCCCTGAAAAAAAACTACAAACAGTTAAAGCGGAAATCCAATAACGTGAATTTGGAAAGTTTAATTCTATTATTGCATTCAGGATGTCTAGAACAGTCGAATTTACGATTAGGTAAGGATTACTTATAGATATAATGTCATTTTATGTTTCTAAAGAATTGTATAACAAAAACTAGCACATCATCATCATCATAAGGTCGTCAGTCCTAAGCTAGAGCAACCCATATCCTTAACTATTTGCGAACAGCAATCTAACCTAAGTCTACCTCTACCCCTCCTAACTTCCGTTTCTGCCTCTAATATATCTCTGACTAGACCTTTATGCCTGAGAAGGTCTCCTCACTCTATCTCACCTATTTCTTATTGATATCCATGGAGTCCTCTGTTCTCTTACTCTTTCTAATACTTCTTCATTTCTAACTTTCTCTATCCACGGTATCCTCATCATTCGCTTGTAACACCACATATCGAACGCTTCTAACATTTTCTTTTCCGCAGCTCCTACTGTTGATGTTTCGCACCCGTACAGCGCCGTGCTCCAAACATACACTTTTAACAACCTTTTCCGAATTTCCAAATTAACCGTTCGCGAACATAGAAGTAACTTCTTTTTTGTTTGTGTTATCCTCTGCTTTATATCCCTACTACTTCTTCCGTCCTGACTTATCTGACTTCCTAGATACCTAAAATCGGCCACTTCTTCTAATTTTTCGTCTCCTATCTTTATATTGCAACCAACTAAATTTCGGTTATCAAATTTCCGAAATCCAATTATATGCATTCCTATTAAAAAATAACTAGGCCTGGAAGTGCCTCCCAATTTTAATGTCAGGGCCACTTTAAATGTCACCAATTGATATCCCCTTCAACTTTTGCTTAAAACCTTTTCCGAAATAGGTAATAGGAACCAATAAACATATTTCAAGTGTTAGAGAGTTTCATTATAATTAATAAGCAGTTCACTTCACAAAAACGAAAGTCAATGGATAGCATACCTACCCGATTATGTGCAACTTGACATCCTGGAATAAGGCATAGTCTCCTGGAACAGGTCGTATGCCGACTATTGTTAGATGAGCTCCTTGGGTTCGTTCATGGGCCAGAAGCTGGCGAATATCGGATGAAGAGCAGGATCCTGGAAGGCATTGGCCTATATTCAACTGTCGAGTCTTAAACAAAAATACAAAGATAAAATTGATAGATACTGACTGATGAATGTTCACATTTATTTATTATCAATATCAACTATAATCAACGTATAATCTAAACGTAATGTTTTTAAAACAAACTTATTCTATTTAATCGTTTTAATATTTATAGGAACCAATACAAAAGAAAATATTTTTTGAAAAAACAGAAAAATTATTACTATAAAAAATATACATTTAATTTCAGCAACAAACAATTGAAAGTAAACGCAAAACTTCAGAGAGATATTACTTTGATATCTGTCTTTAACTTTATCTATTTCGTAAGGTTTTACTCAATTGAGGCTACCCAAGATAAAAATGTTCAGTCTCGCAGAGTCTCTGAAAGCGAGACTCGAGTCTCCGTCTCTCATCGAATCTCTCTGGTAACGCTGAGAGAGACTGTCGAGAGATTGTCAAAAAAACTGTTTAGCGTCTCTGAACGAGAGACTCGAATCTCTGAACGAGAGACTCAAATATCTCAATAAGTGGTGTCTCGATAGACAAGTTCAACATATTTCAGAGATCCCAGTCTTTCTACGGGAGACACTCGAGTCCCTCAATTTTTCAGTTTTATTCATTCAGTCTCTCATACAGAGACTGTGAGAGATCCATAAAAACGCCTAGACAATAATTGAGAGACTGTGAGAGACGCTCTTAGAGACGCTGAAAGACTCTGTAAGACTTTGAGAGACTGGAGAGAGACTGAAAATTTTTATCTAGGGTAACTTTAAAACATCGTTTTGAATTCTAGAAACAAGCTCATATCAAACGCAATTAATTAACTTTGTAAGTGAATTTGATATGTGTTTTATCTCCTTTGAGATATTTTGTAATCCTTCAGCATTTGATATATATAAAATTTTCAGGTCAATGTATGTATGTACCTACTTACATTAATACATTAATGGTTTGTTGTATAGTATATACTTAAGTAGCATTAGTTACTAGATTTTATTCAAATTGTAGTATCCATTGAAGAATTTACAGCTACCTGACCAACGTCTATTAATCTGTAGTAAAATATCATGCGTTTAATGTTTATTTGTTAAGGACTAGAGAAACAATGTTCTTACTCAAGGTAAAAGAACGTTTAGAATGTTCGATTGCACATTTTTATGGCCTTTGCAGAAATTTATTGAGCTAAAAACAACATTTTAAACACACTTACACATTTATCAAGAGGAAAACGGATTCGTTATGTTTTACATATCGCGAAACCTCAGGAAAGAAAGTTTCGCAATCCGTTAATTAGGTTATTGGAAACTAAGATAAATATGTATACTACTTACGACTACTTACAGTGTATATGTAAATTACATTTTAGGAATTTTATAATATACGCAAGGTGTTTCTTTAGACACCTTTGTAAATTAAACTGAATATTCTAAGAAGTGCTGTGAAACGAAATGAGTACGATCCTGTCTAAATGATTGGTGTTAATGATAGTTGTATATGTCATTCTTCGAAACATTTTTCTGGACCTGTTATTAAACTTTATCTGTCCGAATTTGGGAACATTTAAAAGGATCATAAGTGATCAATATAGAAAAAAGCTAGACTGTAATAAGGATAAATGAAGTAATAAAAACAAACCCCCTGTGAATAACTATATAGAACATACCATTTTATTTACGTACTCAATGCGAAGCAAAATAAAAGTGTTTCTTAGGTTTTTTGGCAAAGCAAATGTATAAACATAAGGGCGAAAAGGGTGAATATGAACATAGGAGACGAAAAATTAAGAAATCAGATAATTCAGGATGGAAGAATAGTAGTGTCCGCTGCAATTCCTACCTGACATCTCTTTTCTATGTTTGCGATATTCCTTACAAAATATGTTGTGATTAAAGTAGGCGTTCTGTCAGCAACCCCTCTAATCTAGTTAGTGATTTGAAAGAAGAAAGTAAATGCTACAGTTTTATAGCGGACCTATTACAAGGAGAAGCAGGAGTTAAGAGGAGTAACTGTAGACCTACATTGTATAACTGTTCACAAATAGTTACGGCTGTGGGATGTTCCAGTTTAAGGGAAATGCGAAGACTGACGACCCTATGATGGTGATGACGATAAGATAAATAAGTTACTTTAAAGTTTTTATATGCTTTGCACTATGTCTTTGCACTTCGCAGATGTATTTGCCGAAACAATGGTATCAAATGGTAAAAAAAAATAGGAAATAATCTACTTGTTGAATATTAATATTCTTTACACGAAAAAATGATAACTAGGCCACAATTAGCACGGTACTTCAAACGTAACGAGCTAACACACATATCTAACTAGTTATAAATAGTTTCATAAATGTAGCACGCAAGCAATTTACTGATTACCTACTAAACTACAATGGCATTTACATGGTACTAGCGATGTATAAGTTAAATTACTCCAGAGCATCCATCACCTATTGCATCTAATTTCTTCAAATATGTAATAATTTAGGTATAAGCACTTGATAGTCATTATACAAAGGATGCAGCTTATATGAGAATTGTACGTCGTATATCTTTCTCAATAAGTGCTATCCGCTATTAAAATTCTTCCTCTATTTCATAATAAATTAGATAAGGTTCTCGGAACATGAAGAAATGTGGCACATGTAAGTTCATGTATGCGTTACACAACCCAATATTTACTTAGAAAGCTAACCGCCAATATAACCAAGATACTTAACATCCAATCAACAATTTCAATCGGCTATATTTGAAAATACGGTAATTATCCAATATTGGGGATGCAGACCAAAATCGCTCCAAAAATTTCCGGTAATTCCACATAATAAAATTAAATATTAGAAGGTTGGGGAGACAGTTTTTTATGACATCATAAATAAAAAAAAAAACAAAAATTTTTAATGAGAACTGTAGATGTGGGAAGAGATGGGTGAGGAGATCAGGGGCAGAAGGGGGGTTGGGTTAAAAGTTATACAAGCTTTTATCTCCTTATCTCACGATTGTCACTGCATAAAATTCTTTTATTAACATTGATGTATGTAGAATCCTCAGAAATCGATGAAAAAATTTTTGAAGCGATTTTAGTCTGGTGCCCAAATTCTGGACAATTACCGAAAATACTAATACCTAACGAAATCCCAATTAATGTCCTTCTGCCTACACAGTAAAAAATATAAAAATCATTTTTTTAATTCCTAAAAGATAATTTCGGCTTAAAAAAATATTCTTTCAAAATTCCCAAGTTCGCTCTTATTCTTACAGTCCACTAAATGATTAAATTATTACCGTTAAACTTTACTTACTACTGGCGTCAGTTTTTCGTTGATGTTCATTCTAACTTTGGCGACGAAAAAGTGGACCGGAAACGGCGGAACTTCCGGATTACCGGAAGGATCAGTCAGTTCGCTGCAGTGAACACTAGATCCTAACCAGTAGTCATTCCCAAAGAAAAACAAACCGTCGTATCTCCCGGAAGCATCGTTCACTGTAATAGAGTAAATAACGTTTCAAAATAAATTACAAATTACAAATTAAACATAATAATGTGCAATAATATACATAGGAGAAAGAGTGTAGGGGAGAACACCGAGCGGCATGGCCTAGAGGTCTAGACCATTGCTTAACATTCGGGAGGACGCCGGTTCGATTCCGGGTCCGTCTGCCTTGGTCCAAGTTTTTCTGTGGTTTCCTTGGATCACATAGGCAAATGCTGGGGCAGTAATATTCCACAGATAATCTTTCATTCTCTTCTGTCTTCATTTCGTCCGTCTCATCTTTCTCACCCGAACCACCACCCACCCATTCCCACGATTCTTGAAAGCAGGCTGAAGAGGGCCTTCCGCCCTACCTTCCGGCGTAGTCCGGAGGGACTGCCCGCCCACCAGCATTACTGGCTGGTGGGAATGAAACACCCAAAAGTTTTTTTAGTTTTTGTAGGGGAGACCGGGTCAAAATTGGATACTTAAGAAAGAAACATCATATAAAAAGAAGTTAAGTTGTTTAATAGAATAACTTTTACTGAGACAGCAACATTATACATCAACTTTAAATATTCAAAAAAATCTATACAATAAACCACTTAATTTTCTCATAATGAGGAACAACAATAAGGAACTCAAATTTGGAAATGGCACGGAGTAAAAAGAGCATATATTTTAATCAGACTGGCAGCGTTCACAAATACCTATCAACAAGCTTCCTATATAATTATTATTGTCTACATTGTCATTATTGCAAGGTAAATTAAACGAAAATTCGTAAAATAATATTTATACTTTGTTTGTTATTTGATAAAGCCATTCACAATAACCGTTAACATATTTAAACAAATGTCGTCGAAAATGTCTAAAATAATCAAGTGTTTGGTGCGGCTAATTTTAAAACTTAAACGCTTTCGACTAAACTTTCACTTTCATGTATTTGACCTCCGATAAAAGTGGAAGTTGAAAATCTGTGTATTCATCATATAAAAACCACGTTTTGTATACTCATTATTTAAAATTCCATTAAAACATGCTTTTTGGCCGGAGATCTCTCTTTTTAATGACTCTAATCTCATTCAAATAAACGAATTAACACCTTATAAGCAGGTAAATTAGGGCATACTAATCATTAACGTCTTTTAGTGCATTTCCTGGTGCTAAAACAAATACTATACAGTTTCGCATATGATTAAGATTTAAACAATTTACTTTCAAATCAAAAAATGAACATTTCATAACCAATCAAAAAGATACAAAATGTCTGCCGATTGAATCAAATCGATCGAATGATTTTATGTATGCATCTCGTAATGACTTGATCTTACCATCTGCCTATAGTATATATTTATGCTTGAAACGGGTTACTTTTACTACGAAGTTGATGTAAATTACGAGGCTTAACTGATTATAATATAATTAGGACGATCAAAATTGGCCCAGTCCTGAATAAATTATCTATAAGAATGGACGTATCTTCTTTCATGTTTCCACTTTTAAGCATGCCCTTTAAAGTTAGGAAATGCTTCATGAGTAGTACAGACAAGTCAATAACAGTAAGCGGTGAGGGGTTAGCTTTATAACTACCTGGTTGGAATTATATCTTTAAGCAAGCGTCTTTACTTTTCTAAATTTCTGAAAATGTTGAAGTTTCTTTAAAGTCCGATGCTGGTAACATGCTCAAATTCTACTTGTCTGCATCTCTTTTTGTTACATATCAATTGGTATAATGTTGTTCCTTTTTCTTTGTTAGTGTCCGCTGCAATTCCCACCTGGCATCTCTTTTCTACGTTTGCTATATTCCCTACAAAGTCTGTCGTAGTTAAAGTAGGCGTTCTGTCAGCAATCCCTCTAGTGTAGTTAGTAACTTGAAAGAAAATGTGACAGTTTTATTGCGGACTATGCCAATTTTGAACGTCCTAACTAATAGCTACGATATCGATTTGAATTTGCTCTGTTTCTGAATAAAAACATACATTTCAAACTCCCAATAGTTTGTATCATTTCCGCCTGATCTATTAGCATTACAATGATTCTCTTAAAATTAATGTACATAAATCAAACGCGGGAATAAATGCCATTTTAAGGGTCCGTAGTCAACAAGAAACCCTCACAGTTTCGGTCAATTCATGCTTCCATTCGTCTTTTTATTTGTATATCACAATTCTTCCGTCCCTTTCGAAAAGTCCCTTGAAATACAACAAAAAAGGCCTCTGCTTTTCACCCTTTTGTCACGATTTATTTGCTGTACTCAACGACATTACAGCCCCCCTCTCATTTTTAAACTTAAACAAGTAAGAAGTTCTAAATGTAGGTTTTAGTTACTACTTTCAAGGTAAGTTGAAAGAACACCATGTAAAAAATATATAAAAATTTTGGAAGCAGCATTTTAATAAAACTTATCTTGAAATTACTGTAGTAGTTTTTGAGTAACCAGTTCGAAAACGATTTACCATCACGGATTCTCTAGTATAATTCTGTCTCTATTTGTTCATTCTGTCTGAAAATGTTTGTTAATCTCATTAAAAATTATCCAACGGTCCCTGAAATTTTGGCGAAAAGGAATCTTCGTATCTTCCACTTTGGTGAAGATGCAGTAGCACAAATTGCAACTATCCGGAAGTAACACCATACGCGACGACAAGAATTCATTCAATAATTCTCTAACTTTATATCAACACGCACCAGCTAAGACGTCCAAGAAGAAAAGTAATGTCACTCCTCCATTGATAAGAACTACACCACGTGGGTTACAATTTTCAATGACAAGCAGTTTTTTCGTTTCGTATATTTAATATGTGCATTTTTTTATTTCTTCGTTAAATTAGTATCTACCTAAATATTTAATTTGTTTTCCAAAAATTGAAAAACTATTGCAGAAACGTGATATTTAGAGGTATGTATTTTCCGGTAGAAAGAACAACCAGTTCGTTCGTTTTCTAATTTCAAGTTCAATAAAAAATTTAGCCGTTCTTTTGTAACACCAAGAGTCGACTATTAATTCATTAACGACAAACATACCCAACAGTACTTAAGAATACTGTCACTTTCACACTGGCGTTTGCAATAGTCGGCACCTTTGTTTGCCAAAAATAAATTAATATGATGATCTTAAACTTGAAAATGCTTTCAAGGGAGAAAATACGGAAAAGACTACTTAGTTTTTCCATCCTACCTCGGCTGGTTTGTCTTCTTGTTAATTAATCAGTTAATTGCTATTGGCTACTTTCCTTCACAAAGTACAGTTATACTGTTATGCATGTATGCGAAAGTGTTACAACTGAGCCAAATTAGCCAACTCGTTCTTCACGTGCTAATGGTCAAAATTGCCGAGTAGATATGTTCACTGCATACAGAAATCATTTATTTATTGAAACGTGTCTGGAAGGCATTATCACAGGTTGCAGAAAGTGTAACGACCACGTACAATAAAATTTCAAACGTTATATAACAATTCTTATGCTATTTAAATCGCCTATTCAAATAATTACCTTTGCCGTCTGTTATAACATTTTGCTATCTATTCTTGCTTGCGCAAGTTGGCGAAAATGAAGATGATTCATCAAGGAATATATTCATAACCAATTACCCATATGGGCTCTTTCAAAAATAAATTATAGACCTGATACTTGTGATTGGCTAACTGGCTGTGATCATTTTAATTAATTATCTTAATCGTGAAACAGCTGAAATTATTTCTTTAGTACTTCTCTTTCTACTAAAATATCAAAGCACAGTTTATTAATCAATTCCTTTCTTTATTCATATTAGCGTCTTTTTTCTCTAATAATTCACTTAATATAAGATTATTTTGATACGGGTACATATATCCTAATCCATGAAGTTCCTTCTTTTATTTTTTTTTTTTGAAAATATAATTAAAATATACAACGTGTAATTAAACAACACGCTACTGAAGTGAAACTTCTTCAAATACACAAACATACCAGGATAGGGGTTAAGTAATTGGTTTAATGGTATTATTTGTACACTACGAATTTAAATTTTACACTATACATGCCGAAGTTGCCCGTAACGAACGTTGCATTGAAGCCCGCTCACGGCTCAAGCGATCCCCACTACGAGACATCCGTTGCATGATTTCGTTACATAGCAACTCGCATAAAACGAACTTACCCTACCGTGCGTAAAGAAGTTTCACTTCAAAAAATAATCATTGGTCTGGAGGAATTAAATAGCTTCCTTGACTTAATTTATAATAATTAGTTAAAAAATGTTTTTTTTTATTTTCATTGTGAACAAAACTCACTTTTTATAGCCCAAGTAGTTCCATTATTCAATTCGTTAAGATAAAGTCGCATGTCGGTCCTACAGTTGATGTTTTCCACAGAGTGTAATCTGCTTTCCCAGTTATGGTGGTTGTAGAGTCCGCGGAGCCACTCCATTTCCGGCAATCGTTTCGCAGAACTGTCTGGAGTTTCTTCAATTACAGGGTCGCTCGCGGATGCCATTGCTATCGGTATTTGAATACCATTGGACAAATATGATAAATCAGTTGAATTATACGTCACAAAATTTACCGAGAAGACACCACCAAACCACAAAAACACTAACGTAAAAAAACCGAAAAACGCCATATTGATAAAGAATCCTTTTGAAAACCAACGGTCCCAAATAAAAACAACTTTCAGGTTTTAATATCAATTTGAATTCATATTTTATTGAGAAGCACGCTAAATAAACCAAAAACGCGCACTTTTTACCTAAACTGGGCACATAATTGTCGGTGACCGCTGGAAGATTAACACAAGAATCTCTTTTTATTTCGATGCTGTTATTATTGTCAAGTAATAAGTACGAGATTCATTTTGTTAATGAAGATTTCTTCTTTTCCTCGGTCACGGAAGTTGGCGCGGTTCACAAGACGTTTTACTTTCGATTTCTGTGACGGCTAAACAAGACACAACAACAACAGGTATCGTTCTCAGGTTCTCACCGAATTCACTCTTAGTGGTTGGAGAAAGGTGCCGATCGAGAAGCAATGAATATCATGCTGTGTCACCGTGCCACCACCTTTAGTTCTCTATATTGTAAAAGATAAATGGACAACGATGATGTAAGGGTGACCGTTGTTGCTCCACATTCGCGAAAAGAATTGTCTTCGGCGATTCAAAAGGTTCATGCGATTTCTCGTTGCAAATCGTTCATTGGACCCATCATCAGTATAATGTCTGTTTTATGCTTTTCTGGTAATAATGCTTGTCATGCTCTAATGGTCCTAAGGTACTTCTAAGGGAAGTTAAATTAACAGAATAGTCATGAACTGAATCATTTCCTTTTTACTGATTTTTTTTAAGGAAATATTTAGTGATGAAGATAAGTTATTCATAGTAAAAACAAAAAGACATAAAATGTAAACAAATAAACGTAGGCTTTCACGGCCCAGCGTCCTCAGTACTATTATTATTATTATTTATTTTCGGGCTTTCTGGCTGTTGTCTTTGGAAATTATCGCCCGACGTTTCGCCTAAACCTCCAGCAGACATTTTCAAGACTATCACGTTTTTCATCTCGTTCTTAGTTGCCTTGAGTGCTGAGTAGTACTGCCTTGAGTGTTGCGGAGTACTAACCAACTAACTAGTACTACGTATCGCTCAAGCCACTCAGCACTCAAGGCAGTAATGTACAGCACTCAAGAGAAGAACAACGTGCTACCTTTGGAAATTCCTACCGCAATTGTAGAAGAAAATTTAACAAATGAAGTAATCATACTTAGCTTTTGACCGTAGTCAGAGATACTCCAGGACAAGCTGGACATACTCTAGAAAATTTTGAACCTGCCCCAGTCGCTAGTCTGAGCTTAATAACGATTTGAAAATTTTTGAGTGGTGTCTTCTCTGTGTTGGCAAGGATGAAATGTCCACAACAGCTGTTTCGTACTATCAACAAATTTCAAATTGTACCTTTCATGCATGCAAACAGAATCGTACAAAAACTGAATACTTTGAGTCACTTTGAAGAAAAAACGACAATTGCAATCTATTCTTTAACTACGACAAAATGGTGGTAAACATATCCTTAATTCGTAATCGAGAACAGTTAACAAAATAAAAAAAGTTTTTACGAAGGTTAATGTGAATATAATAAGACAGAACTTGTCTTGGGGGACAATTTTATACCGGCTTGGAAGTTATCAAACTAAAAGTTTAAAGAACTACTTTACCTAAAGGATTTATTTACTAAGAAGAAAAATCACTCTAATGGTAATTTGTCCTTCAGGATCTGCCGTCTGAGATTATTTCAGAAATGAATACTAATGGGGGGAAAAGTCTCTCAATGAAACATTTTTCGATTTCATGGCCAATTTTTCCTCCAGTGGTCGTCAAAGTTGACCAATATTGATTTGACAAATTCGTTAATTTTTGAGCGATTTTGATGATCGGGATATCGATTTCTATAGATTGAGATATATGCATGTAACGTATTAAATCATTGCAATTTGAAAAAAGACATCTAAAACACTATCTCCCCTTCTGAATACGTCGTTAATGACGTGCAACGCTGATCATGCGTTTACTGATTTACACTTGACCTATTTTTCTTTTTTTACTTTTTGTAGTTACAAATATTAACACCTTTATTGACATTCAACTGACAAAACAATAAAACGTGGTCATTAAACATTAGGACACATTACACACTATTCTTCTCGTCAAAAAGTTTAAATATTTATCAAGTACGCACACTGGCAATTGTTTCTCAATGAAATATAAGAAAAATCTCAATAAGTGCGGTCAAGCCTTCAACAAGAACTCTTTTTCCAACGATAGTCATTTTATAATTAAATAAGTATAACAGATTTTACTCCAGTTGTAAATTACACTATATTTATACTTGAATAATGTACTAAAATGTAGAAAGCTGGTTACAGAATCATTGAAACCGCCAATAATTTTAAATTTCAGATTTTATGACTTTCTAAATTTAGTAGAAGTTACTGTTTATGTTGCATTTATGCAAAACAGTCGGCCCAAAATGTGTAATCACATCCGGGATGTGGAAAGCTAGATATTGTAGTAGAAACATTTTTAATTAATTAAGATACTTATTGTTATTTAGCTATCTAATATTTTTATTACCTAATCAGATTGTTGATATCTGAAGTCAGCAGAAAGTAGAATTAGGTAATTTAGATATAGGAAAAAAATGATGCTTTCTCATTCTTAACAGCATTTAGCAATAATTTATTTTAGATACTGCAGTTCTGTTTTATTAGAGATGCTAGTAATTAAATTTTAACATGTCAGCAACGTGTTCTGTTTTCTGCTCTCATTAACACTTAACAAGCTTTTTTATGAACTTGCCTTCCATGTTAGTGTAAAAAATGAAGCATGCTATGCATCAGTTAAGCAGTAAAAACAAAAGAAAAACGTATTTATTTAACAACATTAATTAACGAATTTTAATAAGATAGGCACTAGTATTTTTCTTTATTAAAAAAATGTAAAATTAAATACAATTGTTTGAAGTCAAAACCAAATTGTTATACTAAATACAGTTTTATTTAATCTTTTTTCAAAAACGATTTTACTTTGTAGTTTAGGGTTTGATATTTGCTGGAATGAACAAAACCCCTTAAGTTTCTACTGCTGATTATTGATATTACTCTAAATAATGAATTCTATAATTTGTAGTTGATCACATTCAAAGTTTGCAAGCATTTTATTCGCAACGTTTCGTCCATCGATTGTCAATCTCATCAGGCGAGAAGCTTAATTAAGTAACGCAATTTAGTAAACAATAGATGCCGAGAGACGTGTGCCGCCCATGTAAATCGAGGCTCCGAACCCCAGGCCCAAGCACCACATTGTGACCGCGAACGAATTGTAAATGATCCACTTGAACCAGTTTCAAAATTGTAAGAGAAGCTTAATATTGCCAACATAAATTGGCAAAAATTTCAAGACTTCGAAAGTACAAATTTCGTTAATCCTTTCATGATTCATCTTCAGTGAAAACCCAGTCAGTTGTCCTGTCAATACTTATTTGGCACTGAGTGAATTGCATAATCGTAATACACTAAAATGGAAACCCTTTTGGCAGTGATTTTTAAATCGTGATTGTACAGACCCATTGCATATGCTTGAGATTTTTTATTGACCCTTTGTGAAGCAGTCATTTTTCTTCTTACTATATCTATAAACTCGTCAGGTGTTTTTTGAATCTACTGTCGACAATTTTGGATCTTAATTGGAACAAATATAAACGAAACGGTACTTAGATTTGTTTTTATTTGACCATTTGCAAAAAACACACGTCATTTCCATTATTATTTCAAATAACAACACAGACAATAATAATTCGTTAAATAAAATGCAATCGAGGCGAGGGCAGCCATTATTTGAACTTAAAACGGGTCATTCATTGCCTCAATTTTCGAAGCTACATTTTTACATATACGTATATCTGTACGTGCGCCGTTTGAACAAACAATTCCAGCTTAGTAATTCGCAATAATTAAACTTTCGACTGCTGGCGCGCACCGGGAAATTTTATTATAAAACTGCCGCGGTGATTAAAAAAGCCATTCGCGGTCGCAAAACAAATGTCTGTTAATTTAACACACACATCGAAAGAGACACATGTCCCAGTAGGTTGTGGATATATGTAGGTACAATACAACGTTTCCACGGTTACTTGTTTGGTGTATGCATGTTGATATAAGCATATGCACCTTCAAGTATGTATGGGTGTACGTATATGAACACTTTCTACTTTACTCGCGATATTACCTAACCACGGAAAGTCTGGCGAGATTAGGTTATAAGTATTGCGTAACAGTCGTTATATCGAAACCAGTTCGGACACTTCCAATGATATACTTAATTCTTGTAATATTTCTCCTTGTTCTCCGTCCATAGGTAAAAATCTACATTTTATCTTTACTACTCTACCTATCATTGTAATGTGGGGAAAATTATTCTATAAAAGATGTCCTCATTTGAAAACTGACCATAATAACAACCCTGAAGTACTTATTAAAGAAGCAACCCCTCGAAGGGCAAATTTGCAACATTCCTAATAGAGAAAATGGCATTTTTAAAACTAAAAATTAAAAAAGAAAGCATTTTTTACATTTTTATCCGATATTCTTTTTCCTTTTCTACTTAGAGCCCAAAAAATAACACAAACAAATCCCTAAGTGACTAATTGTAAGTGATTATCATCAGAACCATAGGTCTGGACGGTTAATATTTGCAACTTTTCCACAATCCTTAATAAATCGTTAACTTTTCCAAACTTTAATTGTGAATTAGGTACATACTTAAGTATTAATGTTAACAACACAAAATGAGCTTTAAACTTTAGACCGGTCTATTGTTTATATAGCGAATATTGCTGAGCTTTTTGACGTGAATTCCACGCTGTATGCAAATGGTTCTATTGATCATTTTTCGCCTATTCAGTTAAATCCTTACAAGGAAAAGTAACTTTCAAACAGAATAAAATAAAACTTAATTTTGGTATTCTATATGGGCTTTTCTTAGAACTACTATTGATAATTACTCATAAATTGAAATGCCTACAATGTTAATAAAAAACTAAATATAAATTTTCTACCAATACGAAGACGTAAGAAAACGTTAGCTTCTTTATTTTTAATAAATTTAAATAACAAAAAAGACTTTGTAGCACATCCAAAACAGATCAATTTTCAATGCAGAATTACAAAAAAAAAGATTAGTAATTAAAATACCTAATATAGGCAAATTATCATTATTTTCTGTATGTTATATACGTAAGTAAAGTGTGGCGGAAGTTTCGGTTAAATCCATCCTACTTCATGATCAATCTTTTTTGGTTAGTTGTGGTTTTTTTAGAGAAAATTATTATAAATTCGTTTACACGGTAAACCACAACCGCATAAAGATGCTATCTCCTGAAATCAAAATTAAAACTGGAACTAATCTAAGGATTGCCGCAGAAGTCCAAAACATATCGATCTTAATGACTTGTCTTGAAAACCAAGAAAATAAAAGTCAATCAAAAAAGATCAAATACTTATCTTGTCAAAATCTATCTATTTAAAATGCACACAAAAATAAGTAAAACAGTTTTTAGTTAATTTTGTTTATGAATGTTTTATATTATAATATTATTTATATTTTAAACACTAATAGGTACTTAACATACGAGGGTGGATTGATAAGTTTCCGGCCTGACCAAGAGATGACGCCACTAGGCCTACCTTGAGGTGACATTCTATAGTACCATCCTTGGATAGCTTGTAGCTATAGTTTCAGCCCGATCTCCTTGCTAGTGTAGGTTTGACAGCACGCTGAACAAGACGCCTCTGTGGTTTTCGTAAAAATGGAAAAGCAG
>NW_020439103.1:493890-510961 GCF_000699045.2 Agrilus planipennis
CGAGCACAAAATAAGATTCAAATCTTTGTTTTTTTTTTTTTCGATAAGATATTTTGAAGAACACCTTTTGACAATAACAGGAGCAACTTCAATTCAGTAGATACTTCACTAATTTGATTCGAGTGTTTCTAATTAATCATCATAAGAAACAAATTATATTTTCGGTCTATTACCTCCTTCAACGTGACCTCAGGCATGACCTAACATTAACATTAAATTCATGTATTAAGCATTGTATTGTACGACAGAATTTCCATTTGCTAGGTTAAAGATCACAACTTTTTAAAATCTCACGTGGTAGGTAGATACTTTAGATATGATGATTAACTTTAGCAAATCAACAACATCTGTTAAGTTATTTAATAGAGAAAGTTTAACGTTTGCGTTAAAATGACAAACATTCATCAACAAGTCACCTAGTCCTACAACTATGACAGTTGTTATTTAACGTACGGATCTTATCAATCTCTTTCTTATTATCCTTTATCTAATAGAACTGGGATACTTGGGGAGAATGTAGGGAATATATAGTTGCTCTTCCAAAATGCACTTAAGACTTTGAAAGTAAATATTTAATCAAAAAGGTTTTTAGGGGATCCAGATTTTTTCCTTTAAATATAAACCATTTTTCTTAAACAACTCTAACGATTTTCCACGAAGTATTCCAGGTCGATTTCAAAAAATCGATAATTTTAATAGATGGTGTGAAGCTCACGCAATAATAGAATTCAATAAAGGTAAATTTACAAGTTGATCACCATTACGTTTTAAAATGATAAATAGGTAACTTGAGGGGGTTGTTAACTAAAGTAAGCAACCCAACGAACAATCTCTATATTCACTATAGCGAAGCTTGGTTAATCTGATCTTAAATATGAAACTGAGTAAAAGTAAATTAAAAATAATTATTACGCTGTTAACTTAAGACAACAACATGGGATTTTAAGAATGAATGTTATCTAGACGTGACCTAGGCTCATTTGATTTGTATATCACCCTACTGTATGTTTTTAATGTTTTTCGGAATTATGTACTTAAATGTTGAGGGACTGACATGTAAAATTCAGGTTCATGGATGAAATTTATATTAATAAAAGTTCCACTATCTTATCCTCTCAAATGTATCGTTTATAATAAAATGTTTCTTCACTTCATCTTCAGAATAAACATAAAATTTTGTATTTGTATGGTATGTATTTGTACATTTCATCATACATAAAAGATTTTTAAACCTTTTTAATAACAATGTTTTCTCTTATATTTCTAAAAAAAACCAATATTACAACCAAAGTATCCCCTAACCCCCCGTTGAATACAAACAGTCTATTGGCTACACAAATGCTAATAAATCATATGCTTTTGCAGCAGTAGTTTTAAAAGTAATGGTAAAAGTAACTTCAGCTTGTATCTTTGACTTGATGTCTAACGTATTAAAACTGACTTTTGTATTATAATGAGGAAGCTATTTAAGTACTTCGCCCAAGATTAAACTATTTCAGTAGAAAGTTTTAATAAAATAAATATGGCATTTATCTGTTATTCGTTAGATGTTATTTGGTGTATTTTTTGTAAGTTGTCATTAAACTGAATTTACTTGCTGCAAAATAGTTATATAACAACGTAATTTACAACATAATAAATGAATGAGTAAAAAACTTTTGAAACCGGACGTGATGCAGGATGATATCATTATATTAGAAATTACATGGCAAGATACGAAAATTAATATATTTTCTACTTGCTCTGTTCTTATATTATTACATGTATAGTTCAAATTCACACAATTATTGTTTTCATAATAGGGACCTAAAATCAAATTTCACTAAATTGGTGGTTTTAATTAAGAATTGTTTATCTTACGCTAAATATACATTATGAATTGGGGGAATTTTCAATGATACTCAAGGTGATACAAACCTTATGTATATCTTGCACCACAATAAATGAATATTATTATATTGTGTAATGCTTTAAGTACTTTTATTGGTTTGAATGTCATCTTAAATTTGAGAAATCACAGATTCCGGAAGTTTAATGTCCATAACTGTAAACCAAATTATACATGTGGAGGTGCCTCTATCGTAGTGGTGGACGTTGCGCAAACTGTGAACGTTTCTCCAAAAATTGCATTAGCTGGAGGGCTATTTGAATAATATTCTGACCAACATTGTTACTACACCGTCTCTGACCAAAACCACTTTCTCTCCAGGTTTTCGTCCACACCTGCCTTTCTTTTATTGCTGACAATTTTTTATTTTAATGCCTTCTTACCGACAAAGAATCTCCAGAATCTCGTTTTTTTAATTACAATAATGATTACACAGTAAATCTACTCTAAATATTATGAATACATATAGCTGTAATTACTGTCTTGATGATATAATATTTTATTTATAATTTAATTTTCATTTCATTCTATTTTCAAAATTAAATTATAAAAATGTTTACAAATGGCTTTAGATATGGAATTCTTATATTTAAATTAACAGTAAAATCATACATTAATCTACTAATCAGCATAAATATGAACTTGTGGAAAGAAAAGGGTATAGAAGGACCTTAGGTGAATACTTAGACTTAAACAAAATAATAACAGTGCATACGTGATCCCATCTAAGAGTTAGTAAATAATTTCCATTTCCCAATAATTTCGCGAGCGCTTTTTATGTTATGTTTAAATTATTTCACATATTTTAAAAAAGATAATGCCGGAAAATGTATATAACACCGCACCTGAAAACCGTTAACACCATGAGATTCTACGTACATTTTTACATTATCATCACTTCTCAAAGCATAATAAATATCTTCCATCTCCCAATAATTTCACGAGTGGTTTTTAACACTTAAATAATTTTATATATTTTAACAAAGATAATGCCGGAAAATACCTATTTGACACCGCACCCAAAAACCATTAACTCCATGAAATTCTACATACTTTTTTACATAATTATCACTTCTCAAAGCATAATAAATATCTTCCATCTCCCAATAATTTCACGAGTGGTTTTTAACACTTAAATAATTTTATATATTTTAACAAAGATAATGCCGGAAAATACCTATTTGACACCGCACCCAAAAACCATTAACTCCATGAAATTCTACATACTTTTTTACATAATTATCACTTCTCAATGTTTAGCAAATACCTTCTATCTCCCAATAATTTTTCGAGCGCTTTTGTACGTTTATTTAATAACAGGGACAAAGAACTGAATTAAGTAATTTTAATAAAGTTTTATATTTTACTTATCTTGTTTAATAAACTTCTACTTAAAGCACTTTATTAAAAAAGTGTACAATACTCTACAGTCTACATTTTACCAAATACCTATAATAATTTAACAGACGACGAACTATTTAATTCAATAAGTCAGTTGTCTTTGAAGTAAAGAACTCGTATAGCTTTATTTCAATTAGCATATTTTGTTTACAATTTTACTCTCTTGAAAGTTCTTAATTCTTCATCTGGAAGAAGAATACTTTTTACTAAACTGCTGATTTTTTAACAGCCGTGAATGTAATTTCAATCGTAGTAATATGAAAATGGAAGAATTTCTTAAATAATGTCGTCGAGAATTTTATCACCCTCTTTTAAATTAGGTAAATGGATGTTAAAAGCATTAGGTGTATTTTATGGGACAAACAAGGTTAAATATAAAGGGAAAAAAGCGAGTATTTTTAATAAAACATAAGTTGACGCATTTTTATTAAAAATATTTAGTTGTCAAGAAACATCCTAATATTATATATAAAAAAAAATATGACTGCTGTCAGCACATGGCAACGTAAAGTTAATATCAGCAATTCCTTATGCTAAATTTTAATCATTGATTACTATTACATCTATTAAAAAACCATGATGGCCGACACCAGTAACAATGCGACAACAATTGAAAAAGAATGATGGCCGACAACAGCAACAATTAGAAAAGAATGATGGCCGACAACAGCAACAATTAGAAAAGAATGATGGCCGACATCAGTGACAATGCGACAACAATTGAAAAGAATGATGGCCGACAACAGTAACAATTAGAAAAGAATGATGGCCGACACTACGTCATAGAATTGTCCACAAAAGTGAATTTCGACCACTCAAAGTAATGATGCTAACATTTTCGAGCTTACAGTGACTGATAGGGAGGAAAAACTAGTATTCAAATAAACATAATTTTTTCTAGTCGCCCCTTATATCATAATTACTTCAATTTATGGGACCAATTAGCCATCTAACGTCGAAATCAAAAAATGGAATAGAGAAATAGACTATACATCTGCCATCTAATGTCTGATACTAAAATCTGAACTCAATTTAAGGTGGATGATAATAACGTCTAAAGTACCCCTCACCCTGTAAATTAAAAATGCTTCAAAAAATCTTCAAATAACACATAATTGCATCCATATCCTATATATTTGTTAACTTTTATAATTTAAAATGAGCTATTTTGTAAAGTAAATGATCTATATGTAAATAGTAAAACTTTCATTCAACTATTTTGGTGGTACTTGCAACACAGTTCAATCCACAGATAAGAGATATTCAAAACACGTTTTCAAAAATAATGTTGTCAACAATGTCAATAACCTCTCTAACCTCCAAAAAAATTCTTTTTATAAGTTACAAAATGTAATTAATAAGCATATCGTAGAATACTTTTCAGAAATAAAAGTTAAAATTTGTAGGTATAATTAACTAATAGAATTATCACAATGGCAGAACAAATTATTAACGAAATGGAAAATGCTGCTAACATTATAACGGTAATACATTTATTCTAATATTGTGATTGTGAGCAGTTTTTAAAGTAAAACTTTTTAGGCACCTCCAAATTTGGTAACGGACGATCAACGTAGGGCGGCAGAAACTATCTTCTTAAGTTTCAGAAAGACGAAAAGTCCATACAATATTTGTAAACAAATTTTAGAAACATCTAATGTTCCTTTTGTTCTATTTGAGACTGCAGAAGTTTTAAAAAATGCACTTATTAGAGAATGGGCATTTATACCAGAAACAAACATAGTTGCTTTACGTCAGTATCTCATGCAATATGTAATTTTTAAAGAAGGTCTACCCTATTATGTACAGGAGCGCATTTTACAAGTTATTGCCATCATGGTAAAAAGAGCTAGTGTAGATGACTTTGGTCAAGAACGTTCTAATATCCTAAAAGAAATAGAAAATCTAATTTTAAATTGTTCACATGAAAAGGTATGTACAAGCTGGAACTTTATTTAGTATAAAATATACTCATTTCTGTTGTTACACAACTTTAAATAATCTTAATTTAACTTGAAAGAAAGAGTTTTATACAGGAACTATTATGTCATTATCCATGCTCATAATGTTTTCTTTTGTGTATTAATTCTTTAAGTGTATTTTTAGTTAAAAATGTAAAAAATGTAGTATTTATCAATAAAACAATTTATTTCCAGAAAATGATTGGCTGCAGTCTTATACTATGCATGTTACAAGAATATGAAACTTCAATTAAATCAACAGATGTTGGTTTGCCTTGGGAAGTTCATTTTAAAGCCAAAAAACATTTTGAAGCTACTGATATGAAGCGAATATTTCAATTCTGCATTCCTCTTTTATCAGAACTAGTCAAAAACGACATCCCATTTGAGAAAAACCTTTATGACCTAATGTTGAAATTGTTAGAAATCACCTCCACTATATTAACTTGGGGTTACATATCACCTCTCTATATCCTTTTCATGAATTATATGCATATTTAATAGCAATTAGGAGGTACTGTTTCCATGGGTTGCATGTACCATTATATATCAAATTAAAGGTCTCGGCATTCTAAAGTTGCATTAAAAAATAGCGCTGGATGACTGGTTACTGTATATTCGGAAATTCTTACGTGAATATTTTCGAGCTCTTAAAGACGGGCATTTCGCTTCTATTTGTTGGGTATATATCATGATGAGTATTAAATAAAATATAAATCTGTATATGTGTGCACAGTACTCAAAATGTTGACTCTCCAGTTTAATTTGAAATATAAATGGTACATTATTTTAATTATTAAATTCTTGAAGAGGAACTATCCTTACAGTAATTTCAACAAAATGCGTAACCCAGTTTTTACACGTTTTTAAATCACCTATTGACTAAGTATTTAATATTTTCTTAATTAAATATTACGTCCTAAGAAGTTAATTGGAGTGTACGAGTCAATATACGAGTCTTCTAATCCGCCGTTGTTACGTTTAAGTATGCTCTGGAAGGATGTGATATTTTCATCTGAATTTCTTCCCTTGATGTTTCAAATTTATTGGAAAGTCCGCGACCAAGAAGCCTTAGCCCATTACGCCCTTACGTGCCTTGTACAGTTAGCTTCTTTAAATGGTAGTATT
This sequence comes from Agrilus planipennis, assembly GCF_000699045.2. NCBI lineage: Eukaryota > Metazoa > Arthropoda > Insecta > Coleoptera > Buprestidae > Agrilus > Agrilus planipennis. The sequence continues at coordinate 500,269 of NW_020439103.1, forward strand.
ATGGGAGATGATGATTTGCGCATACAGTATTTTACCACATACATGGAGAATTTTTTAAAACTAACGAATAGGTAAAATTAATAATTGGTCACCTATTTAAAAACAGTTTCCTTTTGATTGTGCGTTTTGCAGTGTAAATATTAGAAATAAAGAATCTATAGGAATATCAAATATTGTTCGCAAATTACAACTCTATTTTGCAAGAGATCTCCAAAAAATCCCTAAAAATATTCAGGAGTCGTTTTTGGATGATATTACAAGAATAACGTGCTTCTTCGTTGAAGGCGCAGCTAAAGAAGAAATGGTGAGAAAAATCGTCAAGTTTTTATGTTACAACAGTAAATCGTATGAGATTATTTTGTGCATTAGGATGATGATAAATATTATGTAGAAGCACTTGAAAATATGCTTGAAGCTTGGACCAGTATTTTACAAGAATTCATCCCTGACAGCGAAAACGCTGTATTAAATGCTGCCACACAAATATTTAATTCATATTTAAAATGTCATATTGGTCCTCCTGATGGTTGTAGGAGCATCAGAGAAGAACCCGAAGAGATAGAAGATAACGAGGACAACGACCGCATTAAATTTAGGGACCAATTACAGGTAATAGGAATGATTGGTCGTACCATTCTCAGACATTCTCTTCCTCTCCTGTTTGGGTTTGTATTTTACTTATTTTATTTAACAAACTTATTAAAATTGAATTTTTTAGATTATTAGAAGATAGGATAATTAAATTGAGAGCCATGTTACATGTTATGCAAAATCAAGCACTAACTCTTAACGATGCGGCAACTTTAGACAATATTTTCGAAGATATTCATTGGACCATTTTGATCGCTGGCCACACTCTTTGCATGGACAATGAGGGTGAAACTCCTCTGATTCCTTCAGAAATAATGCAATATTCATTAGAACAATGTAACAAAGAAGAAGTAACTATAGAAGATACTCTACTTTTTTTAGCATCGATACAACAGGTTCTAAAATTTACGAATAAGTTTTCTTCAATTTTAAAAATATTTTTTAGATTGGTGTGGAAGTGGATTCTGCAAATAAATGCGATCACGCCCTTAGGATCTTCAGTGATATTTTAAAACTTTGTTCTTTAGAAACGTCAGCAGCAGAAGCTAAATTGGGACACTTTATGAGTCCTGAGGTTGGATGCACCCTCATGTGGTTTTTAAAAAGATGGTGTCGCTCGTTTTTACTACCAATGGAACCGCTTTATCACGAAGTTGAGATTTTTCAAATTTCAGTTTATTTTATTAGTAATTTTCTATTTTTGTTTGCAGATAAGTCCTACAATTGTACGTTGTTTAGGTGACGACACAGAAGGGGCTTCTTTTGTAGTAAATTACATTTTGTCCAAGATTCAATCAAATATTTGTCATTTTGGCTCTGAACCTGTTCTTCTCAAAGACACTGTCGAACTTTTCGCCGACATAGTTTGCTTTAAAGAAAAGTAAGTTTGGGTAACTTTTGAGTGCTTGCCATGTGTGGCTTATATCATTTAGGGTGGTTGGATAAAATATTTCCTTTATATTATTTTTTAATTATCTCTTACAGGTCAGTATATATAGTGAAAACAGAAGGTCTATGGAACTTGGTGAATTTACAATCGAAACTAAATGCAGCATCCTTGCCTCCAAATGTGCGCCGGGGTCTCTACAAGGGTTTCGTGAAAGCAGGGGCATCTCTTTTGAACCCCCAAGAAGCCAACGAGTACTTCCGACAAATTTTCAAACCTCTACAGTCACGATTCAAAGGACTTTTGTCTCAAGAGAATTTCAATCGCATTTATCAAGAAGAAAAAGTACGGAAAGAAGTACTCGATATCCTCGAATGCTTTGTAGGGGTTGCAAAAGGAGCACAAATGGCAACAGTACAAATAATATTCGATTACATTGCCCCTGTCTTGTCAGAATTACCCGTTTTTATTCAGTTGTATCATAACTACCAGGTGATAGTGCAGTTGATTCTGGAACTTTTTGGACAAACTGCCAAATACATGCTGTGTTTTCTTGGTCATTTGGATAGCAAACGTTTGTACGAGTTCACTTTGGCCACCATACAAGCGTACGCCAAATGCAATGCGAATCGTTTTACATCAGAAGTTTTCCAAGAAGAATCGAGTTATCAAGACCTTTTGCTCGTTCTCGAACTTCTCATCATGATTTTAACAAAAGACTGCCTAGATTTCAGTTCGCAAGTTTTGGTCGAAGAGGTAACAGTAAGTGCAGTAGACGTAGCTCTCTTTGGACTCAATTTCGTTATGCCTCTGATGACCCTCGATCTATTAAAGTACCCCTCACTTTGTGCTCAATACTATAAGCTAATTGTTCTCATAAGTGACATCCATCCAGATAAGGTGTGCACTTTACCAGAACCGATGTTAACTGCTCTCTTAAACTCTGTCAGATTGGGCATAACTTCCGGTTTTGGCAATGACATCGTACAACACTGTCTCGATTTTATCCAGGCTTTAGCAGGGCACGTGTTTGACAATCAGGATACTAGAAAGGTGGCTTATTCATTATTGGAGCCTTTTCTTAAGCTCCTACTCGATTTGACATTGACGCACGAACTCAGTTCCGATGTTATGGTATTCGCAAGTACGGCCATTTACTCCCTCATTTGTTGCTATAAAGATCGATATCGATCGATTGTGGAAGAATTGATTCAAACGCAACCTGACCCACTTGTGGCCGATCGTCTCGCGGCCGCATTTACTCAACTGACCAATAACGTTTCATTGACTAGCGAACGATGGCCGAAGCTGAAATTCCGTGACAATTTCGATAAATTTATCGCAAATGTACACGGGTTTTTATTGGTTAAATAAAAGTGCCAATTATTTTTATTGTTGCAACTTCAGCAATTGTTTTTGTTAGTATTTTTTCATATGTAAATATTATAGGCGAAATATAATGTGTTCGTTTTTGATATGCATCATTTTTGTTTAAAAAGCGTTAGTAAACTGGTAAGAGTGAGTAATTTACCCCTATGACTATGTGATTATTTAGTCAATTAGTCAGTTGTTAGGCTGATTTGCAATTTTACTCTCCATCGTCATAAGGTCATCAATTCAAAACCTAGATGGGCGCGCTCTTTTGAGTGTCTCCTTCCTATCCTAAGTCAATCTTCGCATTTGACGAAAACTGGAACATACCTCTATCTAATTTAAGACTTCATCTGACACTCTTAACTTCTGCTTTTATTTGTATTAAGTCTCTGATATCTGAAAAGTTCTATTTCTAAATTTTCTAATAAAAGTAAAGTCTTTCATTGCTTAGGAATCAAAACGGCTGGTGGTCTTTATCATTCAATATACAAAATCGTGTCATTTTAAATAAAATTTAAATAAATTGGTAATATATTTATAATGACAGTGTAATGAATTTTCATCGTAAAGTGGCTTATCAATGAAGTAAATACAGTAAATAATATTTTTATACTGAAATGTGATTTTGATAGGAGAATAGATATAAAAGTCAGTAAAATTCATTCTGAAACAATTAGATATGTACTTCATGTAATTTTGTAACTGTAAAACAACTTAATTTAGTTGGCTTTTTGAATTTGCCTTATAAATAAAACTTCGAACGTATCTGTTTTACATACTATAACTTTTTATTCCCTTTAAATCATAATTCTTTTTATTAACGTATGTCAGTTCTTTTGTTAAGATTTTACAAGCATATTTGGGTTTTAGAATAACTATAATGAGTTTCTCTATTTTTAAATTTTCTTCAGCGTTGTGTGACCAAGTGATAGATGGCTCAATATAATGAACTAATTTAATGTACAAACGTTTTAACTTTAGAGGGATATCTTCACAAAAATAATAAAAAAATACGTAACGATATTATCGTGAGGCTTTTGCAATTTTTTCTGATTTGGTGGTTTCATCAATTTTCGTTAAGAATTCTTTCAATTTTACTACACGCATATAATCTACGCAATCTTCAAACAGTACTGCCTCTTCTGTACATTTCAATGTACATGTTGGGTTACGTCGATAACATTCTAATACACGAATATTTGGGCAAAATTCCTTAGTTTTTCTTATCATACTTTCTATACTTCGTATTAAGTTTTCTATATCTATTTCGGATAATCCATAAGCTACTGAATGTACGTTATCAATACATTTGAGCTTATTAAATAGTTCTAAATCGTCAATATTTGTAGTATCATATTGTTTTGGCTCAGCTAAAAAAAATAAATCAAATTAAAAGTTTTACACATACTTGCTAGTTAATGATTCATAAAAAATATTATTGCTTTAGTAAAACGTCACTTACATATTCCTGTTGTAATCCTTTTCACTAATTTATCCGACAAATTATAAACTGTTGGTCCCGAATTGCATTTTTGGCAACTATTCCCCATAGTCTGTAAAATAATTGAGCGATTTCTTTAGAATATGAAAACATAAATTTTTAAAGTGACAAATATTTAAAAAAAATTACAGATAATTGCAAAAAGACATTTATGAATTTTAAAGATGGTTAGTTCAGCTTTAATTGAACTGTAATATTAAGCTATTTTGGCTTCTGTAGAAGAAACTAACTCAGATTATTTTTTGGACATAAACTATGACTAAACTAAAATTAAATACATAATTGAAATCCTCGAAACCTTTTGTTTGGTTTGCATTATTTTAGTGAGTCTTTTTATAATTTAATAAAAATATATTATAACCCAATGTGTTAATTAAAGTTATTCAAAGGAAAGTATTGCTGGAAAAGTTTTGAATTTAATTTTAGCCGCCACGAAAAGTGAAGAAGCACATTGATTGGTGTATAATAATATAATATCTATGGTTAGACTAGACCAAGACGTTAGAATAGAAAAGGATGAGAAAAGGGCAATCCCGTTCCAAAATGGCGTTTGTGTCGTTTTACTATAATCAAGTAATTTAATTGAATTTTGTGCCATTTAAGACGTTTTTTAATTAGAAAACATACACAATGGATGCCGTAAAATCTTTTAATTCGGAAGTAAGTGTATTCATCTTTTATTTCAATTAATTTGTCATTGTATTAACTTTTCCCTCTGCATAACCTTATCTATTTAATTACTTCAGCTTTCCGGATTATACGACGTAAAGCCTCCTATTTCGAAGGCTAAAATGACGTCTATTACCAGAGGAGCTATTAAAGCAATAAAATTTTACAAGCATGTTGTCCAAAGTGTGGAAAAATTCATATTAAAGTGCAAACCAGAATATAAAGTTCCAGGTCTATATGTCATTGACTCCATAGTAAGACAGTCCCGGCATCAGTTTGGTGCCGACAGGGATGTATTCGCCCCCCGATTTGCAAAAAACATCCAACAAACTTTTATGAACCTTTTTAAATGTCCTCCAGAAGACAAAGTAAGTATTTTGATTTTGCTATAACTATTAAGGAAATTTGATGTATTCACTTATGAAGTATATGCTTTGCTATATATTTTGAATGGGTAGTTAAATATTATTATATTTTTCAGAGCAAAGTGATTCGAGTATTGAATTTATGGCAGAAGAATCAGGTATTTCATCCTGAAGTAATTCAGCCACTGTTTGATCTTGCCGACCCAAATCATCCTGCATACAGAGACCAGCCCCAAGTCCAGAGCAATGGAATTTCTGCACAAGTAGTGGGGAACAACTTAATTAAAGGTGTGTGCAAAACCTCAGTTATTTAAATTTTTGGAAATATACACAGTGTGCCAAAACATGTATTAGGGCTTATAATTTATTGAAAGATAAGCACATTCAAGAGGATAATAAACATAACAGCAGTTTATATAATCGTTAGTTTCTTTATTAGTTAAATTGCACTGGCATGTATTTATTTTCTTGTAGAAAACCATAAGAATAGCAACATCAAGAATGTTTTTAAACTATACCAAGGTTTCAACTTGTGCTGTCTGTGTTTATAAAGTGAAAAAGATTTGGTAATTTTTAACTGTCATAAAGTGTATATGTAATTAGAAAGAATAAGGGGATTACCTTTGAGAATAATTAAATTTTTCAACACATGAGTTAAATAATCATAGTTTAGTAACTAATTTTCATCGTAAATATACTGAGTTTAAAGCATGCTTTAATATGTATAAATTGCCTTTAATAATTTGCATTAATAATTATTAGGGTTATTATTTATTTATTTATTATAATTATTGATTAAATTATCCCTATAAGTGATATTTAAACATCTGGTTCTGTATATATCAATGATATACACCTATTCAGAGATGAAGGTAAGGACCATACATAAGGTGAAGTTAGAATGTATGTTGTGAAGGATATTTTTGGCACACTGTGTCGGTATAGGTACTTTTCTCAAATAGTTGTTCATATTAGGTTCACCAGCAATCCAGAAGAGTCCCGCAAAGGCGCCTCTGCAAGGGACACTGCAGACTGATCCGTCAATGGGGCACGTCAGTGGAGCCACTAATAATTCGGTACTTATCGTCTTAAAAGCAAAATCGAAAAAATTATTATGTAAACAGGATGGTGAAATTGTAATAGACTTGTTTCATATTATGATATGCTCATTATATAATGAAATAATTGAATATGCAGCAGTGACGGCTCGTGATAAAATGAAACGGGTGTTTTGCAAATGTTTATTCATTTTATTTTTTTATTCATACTATCCTTCATTGAAAAAAAGTTGATTATAACTTTCTCATTGAAACTAACAGTTTTTAACACAATTAAATATAAGGGATGTTGTTGCAATATTTTGTAATTTTTTTTGTTTCTGTTCTAAGTTGCTCCTTTTCATGTGTGGGGTAAGCTAAACAAGTATATAAAGTGATTGTTTTCAAATTAACATCATCTATGTAAATAAAAATCTGCCTGTTAGCTGGATTGAATGCAGCTCACTAACCCTTTTAAATTTATGGCATTATGTTAGCAAAATGTGGCTTACTTCAATAATATGAAGGAGCTGTGACGGGATCAATCAGAGACCTTAAGAATTCATTTGATCTCCTACTCAGCACAGGACGATTTTTAGTTCCAGCATCTATGCATCAGCTTTCACGGAAATATAGTACTTTAAAAAATCAAAATGATTTTTCTTTCTTGAACTTATCGATTTCTCTTCTTATTAGTGACAATTATGTACTGGTATTTATCATATAGAGACATTGCAAAACTAATTTTAATAAATTTTGTTAATTTAATGTACGTTATAGTATTGGTAATATTTAAACAAAAAAGGAATTATGAAACAAGTCTATTTTGATTGAATATATTACAGCGTGTTGGAAATCCAATAGAATTTTTGTTATTTTAACAACCATGGAATGTGCAAAATTCAGTACATTCGCTGATGTATATATGTATAGTTTATGTAATCCAGATGGGTCTCTTGTAATATAATTTATTTCTCAGACTAATGTACATGTTGGGTTACGTCGATAACATTCTAATACACGAATATTTGGGCAAAATTCCTTAGTTTTTCTTATCATACTTTCTATACTTCGTATTAAGTTTTCTATATCTATTTCGGATAATCCATAAGCTACTGAATGTACGTTATCAATACATTTGAGCTTATTAAATAGTTCTAAATCGTCAATATTTGTAGTATCATATTGTTTTGGCTCAGCTAAAAAAAATAAATCAAATTAAAAGTTTTACACATACTTGCTAGTTAATGATTCATAAAAAATATTATTGCTTTAGTAAAACGTCACTTACATATTCCTGTTGTAATCCTTTTCACTAATTTATCCGACAAATTATAAACTGTTGGTCCCGAATTGCATTTTTGGCAACTATTCCCCATAGTCTGTAAAATAATTGAGCGATTTCTTTAGAATATGAAAACATAAATTTTTAAAGTGACAAATATTTAAAAAAAATTACAGATAATTGCAAAAAGACATTTATGAATTTTAAAGATGGTTAGTTCAGCTTTAATTGAACTGTAATATTAAGCTATTTTGGCTTCTGTAGAAGAAACTAACTCAGATTATTTTTTGGACATAAACTATGACTAAACTAAAATTAAATACATAATTGAAATCCTCGAAACCTTTTGTTTGGTTTGCATTATTTTAGTGAGTCTTTTTATAATTTAATAAAAATATATTATAACCCAATGTGTTAATTAAAGTTATTCAAAGGAAAGTATTGCTGGAAAAGTTTTGAATTTAATTTTAGCCGCCACGAAAAGTGAAGAAGCACATTGATTGGTGTATAATAATATAATATCTATGGTTAGACTAGACCAAGACGTTAGAATAGAAAAGGATGAGAAAAGGGCAATCCCGTTCCAAAATGGCGTTTGTGTCGTTTTACTATAATCAAGTAATTTAATTGAATTTTGTGCCATTTAAGACGTTTTTTAATTAGAAAACATACACAATGGATGCCGTAAAATCTTTTAATTCGGAAGTAAGTGTATTCATCTTTTATTTCAATNTTTATTTCTCAGACTAATAATATGAAAAGTAATATTTTTTCATCTTTTTTCCGTTTGCAAATTATGTTAAAAAAAAAAATATTATTTCTTAATTAATTGGATCTTTGAAGTATTAGCATGTTAATCTACTTTTGTTAAAATTATGTACATATATTTAAAAACGAAAAAACAACAATGACAATTTATTTAGGTAATGTGTACTTACTATAAATTAAAAGATAACAAAAATAGAATGAGGTAATGAGGCTTTTATTGTATGTGTTTTGCTGGGTTATATACTTGTGTTTACTGTGAAAAATATTTAACAAACAAATAATTAAAAAAGAATGTTTTATCTTAGTAAATCCGTTTGCTATTGATATTTCCTTTTTTTGTTGGTTTATTGCAGTTGTTAAGCTAGTTAACAAGGAAAATTGAACGTTTTTCTTTTCTTTTCAGATCTTACAGGACCCAAACGCGTTAGCGCAACTACAGCAGCTGCACAAACTACTCCAGCAACAGCAGGCGGCTGAGGGTTCAGCGAACAAAATTCAAGGGCCGCCAGTGCGTTTTGATCGTAAGCTTTTGGATTTTGATTATGATGATGAAGAAGATGAGGAACATATGGCGCCGTCTCCCAAACCAGGCAATTCGGCAATTGAAACTGTTGGAAGGTAAGATAAAATAAAAAATATTAATCATTTCATTATTTTCTGTATAGTTTACACTATAGTCCTTAGATGAGCATGCCATTTTGCTATAACTATTAAGGAAATTTGATGTATTCACTTATGAAGTATATGCTTTGCTATATATTTTGAATGGGTAGTTAAATATTATTATATTTTTCAGAGCAAAGTGATTCGAGTATTGAATTTATGGCAGAAGAATCAGGTATTTCATCCTGAAGTAATTCAGCCACTGTTTGATCTTGCCGACCCAAATCATCCTGCATACAGAGACCAGCCCCAAGTCCAGAGCAATGGAATTTCTGCACAAGTAGTGGGGAACAACTTAATTAAAGGTGTGTGCAAAACCTCAGTTATTTAAATTTTTGGAAATATACACAGTGTGCCAAAACATGTATTAGGGCTTATAATTTATTGAAAGATAAGCACATTCAAGAGGATAATAAACATAACAGCAGTTTATATAATCGTTAGTTTCTTTATTAGTTAAATTGCACTGGCATGTATTTATTTTCTTGTAGAAAACCATAAGAATAGCAACATCAAGAATGTTTTTAAACTATACCAAGGTTTCAACTTGTGCTGTCTGTGTTTATAAAGTGAAAAAGATTTGGTAATTTTTAACTGTCATAAAGTGTATATGTAATTAGAAAGAATAAGGGGATTACCTTTGAGAATAATTAAATTTTTCAACACATGAGTTAAATAATCATAGTTTAGTAACTAATTTTCATCGTAAATATACTGAGTTTAAAGCATGCTTTAATATGTATAAATTGCCTTTAATAATTTGCATTAATAATTATTAGGGTTATTATTTATTTATTTATTATAATTATTGATTAAATTATCCCTATAAGTGATATTTAAACATCTGGTTCTGTATATATCAATGATATACACCTATTCAGAGATGAAGGTAAGGACCATACATAAGGTGAAGTTAGAATGTATGTTGTGAAGGATATTTTTGGCACACTGTGTCGGTATAGGTACTTTTCTCAAATAGTTGTTCATATTAGGTTCACCAGCAATCCAGAAGAGTCCCGCAAAGGCGCCTCTGCAAGGGACACTGCAGACTGATCCGTCAATGGGGCACGTCAGTGGAGCCACTAATAATTCGGTACTTATCGTCTTAAAAGCAAAATCGAAAAAATTATTATGTAAACAGGATGGTGAAATTGTAATAGACTTGTTTCATATTATGATATGCTCATTATATAATGAAATAATTGAATATGCAGCAGTGACGGCTCGTGATAAAATGAAACGGGTGTTTTGCAAATGTTTATTCATTTTATTTTTTTATTCATACTATCCTTCATTGAAAAAAAGTTGATTATAACTTTCTCATTGAAACTAACAGTTTTTAACACAATTAAATATAAGGGATGTTGTTGCAATATTTTGTAATTTTTTTTGTTTCTGTTCTAAGTTGCTCCTTTTCATGTGTGGGGTAAGCTAAACAAGTATATAAAGTGATTGTTTTCAAATTAACATCATCTATGTAAATAAAAATCTGCCTGTTAGCTGGATTGAATGCAGCTCACTAACCCTTTTAAATTTATGGCATTATGTTAGCAA
>NW_020439103.1:512121-534438 GCF_000699045.2 Agrilus planipennis
GAAACTGTTGGAAGGTAAGATAAAATAAAATATATTAATCATTTCATTATTTTCTGTATAGTTTACACTATAGTCCTTAGATGAGCATGCCATTTTAACTTATTGGATAAAATTTAAATGATTTATTAAATAATTAAAAAACTTATGTTTGCAGCTTGCTTTCGAACCCAGAAGTTCTACGTCAGTTACAAACCCTTCAACAAACTATGACCCAACAACAGCAGGAAATGGATATGGAAAAATTGCGTAAGTTACAGGAAATGAAGCAGCAAGAAGAAGAATTTGATAAACACCTCGCTCAAACTGTACCAGTAAGTAGGCTTACACTTAAATCTCTTACGAACCCATAGACTGCTTCCATTATTATTTTATTGCTATCTCCAAACCTGATATTTTCTTAATTTTACTGGTATTGCTTTTGTAAAAGGTTCTTCTTTACTTACTTAAATACGTAATATTATATGTATATCTTAATATATTTTTTTAATTGTGAAAAACGGTAACTAAGTATATGTTATTTTTATTATAATTATCTGATTCGGTTATGAGGGCATATTAATTGTTTGTTATCTTTTAAGAATCTACCTTTTGCGGCTGAATGTGAACTAAAACCGCCCCCGTCGATTAATAACTCACCGGCTATTCCTCCTGGTTATTATTTCCCACCAAGTGGCGGCCAAGATGTCAGTATCCCACCTCCGAATTACAAGCCACCTCTACCTTACGATATGCAGCAGCCGCAGGACAATAACATGATCGGTGTAGGAGGTGGTACTTACAAAGACGTAAACGAGGACAGCGGTGACGTTGAGGTAACTGTTTACCATTAGAATTTTGAGTATACAAAATAATACATGGAAGTTATATATTGTAGAGATTATGAACGATATATTCCTTCTAATATTAAAACACATTTGTTTAATGATATTTTTCTATCAAAGGTAATTAATCTGGACCGGAGTCGTTCAAGAAGTTTGTCTCCGAGGGATGATAGACATCGACGTAGAAGAAGTCGTTCGAGGGAACGATCCCGCGACAGGGGAAGGACTAGAGATTCTCATCGGAGAAGAAGATCTCGCAGTAAATCATCTAGATCTAGATCCCGTTCAAAAACTAGGCGACATCGATCTCGATCAAGAGACAGAGAAAAAGATCGCGAAAAGGAAACGGAAAAAGACAAAGAGAGAAAGAAACGAGGACTTCCGCCTATTAAGAAGGATCATCTTAGTGGTAAGTATCGTTCTCAAGTTTCAATATTTTGATTATAAATGATTCATTCAATAGTCAACGGGACCACCTAATTTTTTTATTTAGTTTGCAGTACAACCTTGTGGGTTGGTCATCTTTCAAAGTTGGTACATCAGGAGGAGTTATCTGACACTTTCGGAAAAATTGGTGAAATTGTTAGCATTGATCTGATTCCTCCAAGAGGATGTGCTTTTATTGTAATGCATCGACGCCAGGATGCAGCCAAATGTCTGTCTAAATTGAAAAACCATAAGTTACAGGGAAAAGCAATAACTGTAAGCAAAACTTTTTTTTATTTAGTCTATAATAATATATAATTCTAATTTTTTCAATGATTAGGTAGCATGGGCGCCAGGCAAAGGTGTGAAAGGTAAAGATTTGAAAGATTATTGGGAAGTAGAGCAGGGAGTTTCCTATGTACCGTGGTCAAAAATTAAGCCCGATATCGATCTTGATTTGCTCGAAGACGGTGGAATGATCGACGAAGAAACCGTTCCAGACTGGATGAAGGCTCGCCTTGCACAACAACAACAAAAACCACAAGCTCCTCAAGTTCTTTTACCTAATATATCAGTTAGCGCAGATGGTAACGTCAGTTTTGTAACGATACCAGGAGCTGCAGCAAATTCAACTGTGGATACTACACAACCACCCCCAATGCCACCTAATGCTGCAGGTAGTCTTATTCAGCCTCCTCCAGCCATGCCTCTATCTCTCGTGCCCCCGTTTCAACTTAATAACAGGCTACTCGGCATGAATTTGTCGGGTATGATTCCAAATGTCCCCATTGGGGTTCCACCTCCCAGCATGCCTCCGCCTATGATTCCAAATCAACTTTTAGGCTTGGGTGGATCACCTTTCGGTCAGAGCGTTTTGTCACAATTACCACTGGACAAAGTACAACCACCTATGTCTTCTGAATCTTTACTGGGGATACCAGGAGGGCCCGCCTTTGGTATTCCGTCACCAGCAATGACAGCTTCTCATGACGATCATAACATGGATGTAGAAATGGAAGATGCAGATCAGCACACAAGAGGGAATGAACGCAGGGGATCAGCGAGTACAATGCTTAGCGATCAATTATTGGCCCACGTTCAACAAAAGGATACTTTCAGCACCGCTCTTAGCAGATTACATGCGGTAACGGGTGGTGTTAAATATCGCGATGAAGAAGGTCATAGAAGAAATAACGATTCGCGTAGTGAAGGACGTGATGATCGAGAAAGAGGTGGTCGTGATTACGGACGCCGGGACCGAAGAGATAGATCACGCAGTCGCGACAGGAACCGTAGTAGAGGAGACAGGAACGACCGCAGGGATCGGAAAGATCGCGGAGGAAACAGTAGATGGAGTGATCGTGATCGGGATCGTGATCAACGAAGATTGTCGTCTGAGCGAAATAACGACAAAAAGAGCAATAGTGAAAAAAGCTTAAACGACCGTCTAATGGAAATGGCGAATTCAAGTGCATATCCCCCAGAAAAGGACGATGAAAAGCCCCGTCCGTTGTTTGAACCACCGCCACCACTGTTCGATGATCGTTCAGTAGATCTGAAACCACCTCCTAAAGATGTGGAAGATAATCTACTAGAAGATTTCGTACCGCCGTTTGATCCACGATCGGCTCTTCATAACGATAGCTTCGAATCACATGGTCCCAAAAACGATCTTTTTGAACCAAATGCCAATGATTTTACAAATCGCCAGGCTTTGGATGGTTTCGTAGCAGATAATAACGATAGTTTTCAACCTCCAGATGAAAAATACGGACCTCCAAATAATGACGGACGTTTCGAACCATCAAACAAGCATTTCGAAGATGATTATCGGGGTCCTTCACATAACGACAATTTCGGTCCGGTAGAAGAATTCCACCCACGAGGTGGTGTTCGTAGAAGGTGGAATACGCCTCATGAAGAATTCGAACAACCTGGTCCCAGTTTCGATAACGAACATGGCTTTGACAACCTGGACAATATAGAAAATGATATGCCCATGAAAAGGGCAGGAATGTTCCGTAGGAGAGATGGCCCCGGGTTCCAAGAGGAAATAGGCGACGATGAATTTGAAACACAAATGAGACCAAGACAGGCAGGACCTCCAGGACTTTTAGGACCCCCTGGTCGTATAGGACCTCCTGGACCCATGGGTCCGCCGGGCCCATTAGGGCCACCTGGAGCGGAGTTTTGGAGGCCTCCGAGGCCAATGTTGCGTGGACCTGGACCAGAAGGATTTGGACCCCGTATGCGACCACCTGGACCGAGAATGTTCAATCCAAGAGGTGGAATGAGAGGACCCCGCCCACCAGGTTAGTTAGTGTGAATATTTTTAGTTTAAGGTGGTACATTCATAAATAAAGAAATTATTTTATCTTTTTTTTTTTTTAAATTTTAGGTCCATGGATGGAAGGTGGTATGCGACCTAATTTTAATCCGCGTTTTGATGGACCACCGCGTTTCGATGGTCCACCGCGTTTTGACGGTCCTCGTTTTGATGGCCCCCGCTTTGACGGCCCTCCACGTTTCGATGGTCCGCCTAGATTCGAGGGTCCACCACGTTTCGATGGTCCCCCTGAATTCTTCAGGGGTCGATTGCACGGTCGGGGATTCGATTCGCGTCGAGGCAGACGAGACGACCGTAGACGTTTTCGCGGACCAGACTTTGAACCTCCCGAGGATGGTGGAGGTGATTTCGAAGGCGGTCCTGAAGAATGGCCAAGAAATAGACGAGACGATAGGAATGGTGGTCGTTTTCATAGGGACTTTGAAGGAGATGGTGACGGTGAGTGGCATAGAAGGGTATTCCGAGAAAAGAGCAGCAGGTGGACTAACGCCTCTCAAGAAGAAGAAGGAGAAAAAGTAAATGATCAAGAACAGAACAGTATAGGAGACGAAGAGATTGTTCCCCAAGAAAAAGAAGTCGAAATAGCTGGTGGATACGAAGACGATGTTGTGAACCAAGAAAAAGAACAAGTAGCTGAAGAGACCGCGGGAGGGTGTGCAACGCCTCTTAGAGACGAAATACCTGAAACGATAGATGATAAAGTAGATCAAGATCAAAATCAAGAGGTTGTAGAAGATGCAGTAACCAAGGAAGCGGAAGCGGAAGCTTAATAATAAAAGTGAGCAAAACAAATTATTTCATTTTTACAAAACAATTTTATGATTTATTAGTTACTAGGACTTTATGGAAACTAAGATAGTAAAAGTACATACATTTAATATTAATTAAACGACGAAAGTGTTGCAAATATGTTGGATGAGTGGACTGAATAGAGAAAATACTTTTAGGCTGTGATAGTAGGTGTAGTGAACACAGGGGACCATGCTGTCTTGTGTCTAGCTTTATTTTTAAGCTAAAATTGAGTAAATAAACCGAGGATATTTTATTTATACACGAACGAAATCTTTCTTTTTTTCTATTATCTAACGATTCTATGAAAGTGTAATTCTTGAAATAGATTAATTGGTTAAAATTGAAGTAGCAAACTGCTTAAATACGTTGGTCTTAAACGTACACGGTGGTACAGAGTTTTTATATTTCTGAATTTTGATTATTAAACGATCTCCAATGACAATAATAGCCTTTACTTCTTTACTTTTATTGATAAATTTCGTATTAATGAAAACTGATTCCCACAATTTTTAATTGATAATGCAATATTTACCATGAAAATGTATTCATTAGTTGTGTAAAATTATGCACAAGGTAAATTCACTTCAGTATGACAAAATATACAATTATAATTATTAGTTGCGTTGAAAAGTATAACAGTATTGATTATAATTAATGCTATCGTGAGTTTTGTAATTATTTCGTAACAAAGGACATTTATTGGAAGGGTCTGCAAAAGGTAGGTCCGTTGTGTTCACAACTGACGGCTTCACAGGAGGAGCTTGTGTCGGCCCTCAAATTGAGGGACCGATACCAGGTATGGTCCAATTTTATTCTCTATACATGTTTGCAGCAAATTTGATTTGACATGATTATTATGGAAACTATCCGACAAATTGTTTTAACAATACATATGACATTTTTATTTGATAAAATATCGATATGCTTACTTTATTTCGAAGATTATTTAAAATTAACTAAACAGTATGCGAAGTGTTCAGTTTTTTATATTCGTGTACCATTAGTAATTTGTTTTTTATAGCGAATTTCTACTTGAAAAGGGCATAATATTCATGCTTGATGGCCTTAGTCCAGGATTTGTTTTCCTTCTTCCTTCATACAACGTTTCGCATCCTCAGAGAATATAGCGAGGGTACAAAATCTTTCTCTGGAGTTGAAATTTTACGCTCACTACATACTCTGAGAATGAAACAATACGAGTGAGCGAAACGTCAGTGAATTCGCCGAAGAAGGAGAATTAATCCTGCACCATGACCATCAAGCCCGAATATCGAGTCCTCTTTCGATAACTACGACTGTGAAAGCATTAGACTTTTTATTTTTACTTATCTAATTAATACCTAATTAAAATTTTTCATTATATATTTAATGATAAAAAAAATTATTTAAATAGTCCTTTTTTATTAAGTAGTTTTGGTTGTAAATATTACACTTACCTTTTTCAATTTCGTTAATTGCAATTATACAATAAATGTTAATAGAAGTATATGGCGGACTCGTAATTATTAATTAAAATGGTGGAGGATTATTTTGTGTCTTCATAACTATGGGGTAAATTTGTAAATCTTTTGGTATAGCTGTAATTTCTTTCTACATAACGAAATTACAGCTTTTCATTATTAGAGATTACAGAACAGTAGATATCTTCATTTTTTAACATAAATCTCCATGAACTTCTTTGTATCTACATAATTACTACTTTGAATACTTTTTTTTCATATCTTATTTAAATCTTTTTGTCGGAAGTTTCCATCTTGAAACATTACCAGTAGATAAATTGTTTATTTACTTTCAGTGTTTGCGTTAGTACTATTTTAAATGTAAATAAAACCGAATTGATTGTGCATCTTTGTAAAAAAAGAAAGTAACTCAAGCAACAAATTTAAAGAGATAAAAGTTAAAGTTTTACAATATTTGTTAAATAATAACAAAAGAATCATCAAAAAGTATGTAATTTATTTAATGCATGCTTAGGGTGTTTAGGTGTTATAAATAAACAAAAAAGCCTAAAAAATATTTGGATGCAGTGCATGTTAGAAATTAAATTAATGTTTTATTGTAATTTTTTTAAATATCCCTTTTCGTGAGTAAAAATTGCAGAAATTGATACAATTTTCTAACGTGCGTTTATTATAGCGATTATATAATTATAATTTTCCCTTTTGCTTTATTATGATAGTTTCCTAACATTATTTAAAAAATTGTGTAACTGCAGGTTGTGTGTTAGTTACGCAAATCTTTTATCAAATATTTTCAATGTAAATGCACAGATTAATTTAAAAATAAATTATCGTGTTATAAAAATACTTTTTATGGATACATTATAAATGTGTTTATAAACTACAAATTATTTTTTGATACTCAGCTAGTACATTAACTTTTAAAAAAAATGAAAACAAAATCACTATAATTGCGTGGTTTGCCTTCTGCAGAATTCTTTAAAATATATATTTAAAACACTTATGGGGTACATCTCTTCGCAATCTTATCTTAAATTTTACATTAGTATCGTATGTGAACGAAAATCAAAAATGAATCCTCATGTAGGGGTAAAATTTTTTTAAAAAGATGATCTGGCTAAATGATTACATCTTATCGTAGACACTAATAAGTAATGGACGACGACATTTGTAAATAAAGCTTTATAACCTATAAATTTTGTAATAAAAATGTTTCTTTATTACAATGGGTTATCCTTACATAGCGGAAAATCTATTTCTAATGATTCTGTTAAGTTTAACAGCAGTTGCAGGTGATTATATGGTAATTCATTTAAACTCCAAGGGCTACCAAGCAATTTCAGATAATGTTACTCATGCTGTTATCGGAGGCTTATCTTGGTTTATTGTATGTTTTAATTGCAAACGGTACACTCACAGAACTCTTTTAGAAATATTTTCATGTACCTTTTTTGCTTCTATAATTGATATTGATCATTTTGTTGCTGCTAGATCTTTGAGGTTAAAGGTATTGAAGAATACATTTCTATAAACCTTCGCAGCAAATTTAAAATAATTGAGTTTTCAGGATGCAACAAATTTGTATAGTAGACCAATTCTTCATTGTTCGACTGTGCCATTGGTTTTAATTGTAACCTTAACTGTATTAGCATTTTTGACTCAATCGAAATGTATTATGGTATGCTCCTTAATAATGTTGACCGCATTTGGTAGTCACCACACAAGGGATGCTACAAGACGAGGGTATTGGTTTTATCCTTATGGTTCAACACCTCCAATACCTTATAGATATTATATTTTAATTACTATTGCTATTCCATTTTGTATATCTCACTTTTTGAACTTCTACTTACAATTAGAAATGTATACAAGAAGAGAACACATCACTGTTTAATATTATTTGTTATTATACTGACGCTGTTGATTCAATAAAAGAATTTATTTCATTAATCTGTTTAATTGTACAGACTAATTTAATTAACCCAGTGAAAGACCTAAAAAGCGCACTTAAAATTATTAAAAGATGGAAGGTATTTGCTAAACTTTAACAATTTATAATTATGTAAAAAAGTATGGAGAATTTCATGGTGTCAACGGTTTTCCAGTGCGTTGAGAAATAGGAATCATTTTTGTTAAAATATATACAATAAATTATACTCAAATAACGCTCATCAACTTATTGAGAGTGAAAACAAAGATTTGGTACTTTCCGTCATGGTATTAACCACCTGCAAATTCAGTTTATACAGTAAGTACACATTTTTTAAAATATTTGAAGGCCTCATACTTTTATTATTACTTTATTTTGTTTTTATTTTTCAATTAGATCGATAATTACCTATATAAAAACTGTTCGATTATTATCGATTTTATGATCTCTTAATTTTCCAGTAAGTTGCTATAGAAGTTGTTTCTAATTTAGTTTCTGGCACCTTGATAATGTTTAATATTTTAAATATTTTGATTGATTGCTTTATACTATAAACAATACGATANACCTTTTCTATCCACGTTATCCTCATCATTCGCCTATAACACCTCTTTTTATTAAAGGCGACACGACCCTGCGCTATCCTCTGCTTTATATCCCTACTACTCCTTCCGTCCTGGCTTATCTAACTTCCTAGATACCTAAAATCGACCACTTCTAATTTTTCGTCTATTAGTTGTTTCGATTTTTTGGTTTAATGTTTCCTAAGATTTAACTAAATAATGATTTACTTTAAAACATTAAATAAGTGCTTATTGAACGGAATCACTGCTGAATTTTATATTTTTGTGGAATTACCCCTTATACATTGTGTTTTGTTCGCAGGTCGACATAGGTGTAGTGGTTTATATAACAATAGGTGTATTTGGTGTATTAATAGCACTTATAATTGGAGCATTGGTAGGCATTTACGTATGGGTCAATTCCCTTTCGAGGCTTCTGAAGAAACAGGACGATGACGACCCTTATAAAAGTTATTTAAAGTAAATACACTTTGCATACCTCAAAGAATCAGTGATGCTTGATGTTTATGGTCCGAGGGGGGGAGGTCGAGTTTCAATACAATGTACATTTAAGAAGAATCTTTCTCTTTTACTCTTCAACCCTTTGATATTTCGCTGTAGGTTTGAGAGGTTTCGGAGAGCCTAGGAGAAAGGATGCATGTATAGTCAGTTGTTAACAGATGGCGTTTGAAAATTATTTGCTTTCTATACTGCATGATTAGGTACTGAATTGTTTTTGTCAGCGAGCAGTCACTGATTCTGTTACAATAAATAATTAATAAAATCAAATCATAATTGAAACTGTATGAGACGTGTTTATTGTACTTTTAAAAAACTATTAAAATGACTTTAAAACAGATTATTAAAGAACTTGTCGATAATGTTTCGACCAAGTCGATTTATAGTTGAGAATGGTCTACTTACAATTAATTCAAACAATACTGTCGAGTTCTTAATAAACTGCTTTCAAGTAATGAGCTTCGTTTATTCGTTCTTAAATACATTGAAATTATCCATATTACTTTGTTTTGTTTTTTGTTCCTCTAGGAAATATCCGAGCATCCCTCGGATGAATCCAGTACCTGGTGAAGAATTATCCAAACGATACGTTATGTCTACCGGAAATACAGATTATGATTCACTTCCTTCTCAAAAGTTTTCCAGGAACCCACTGACCAGCAGATCTATGATGGAAAGAAGAATGTCTCCGTCAGTAATCGGGGAACTGAACAACAGGATTTCCAGCTATATCTATGTATATATAAATAGAGACAAATCATAAAGCTGTAATAAAGGCCGATAAGTTTTTTGGTGATTATACTATGTACTTACCTATCTAAATTTCACAGTCTGTACATTACTTTATCTTGTCAGTAAAAAAGATAACTTCGTATAAAACTTGTTGCCAGTTACTTTAAAAGTATCTGAAATCGCAAAATTTCAGTGTTCATATATTGACTGCGTATTAAAGGTTCTTATTTCAATAGGCGCTAAATCGAAGTTATAGATTTTAATAGGTACATTGGCGAAAGAGTTTAATTTGTTTTCGGAATTTTTTAATCTGCAATTATGCGCATGGGTATTGAAATTATTATTTATTGTTATTAGTGGCACATACATGTGACCATTTGTTGGTTTAAATTATAGTTTTTGAATACACATGAATAATAAGTAATTATTGAAGATGGAAATGCGTGTATTAATCCTCTAAATTAAGTATGCTTACTAATAGATATAGGAGATAAGATAAAGGGAAAACAATTCGTTTTAGTAACAGGGACTGTAGTGCAAAATCTTTGTTGAGTTAAGAAGGATTATATCCATACGTGTTTAAAACAATGGTAAGTACGAAATTCATACACGCTTAACTAATTTTTTTTGTTACCTTCCTGTACGGTAATTGTATGCATTTTTATCCCATTTTATTCATTCTGGTTCAACACCTCCAATACCTTATAGATATTATATTTTAATTAAGTACATATTATAATGCCCGTTGATCTTTGCTTCTCAATCGTTCGTTCCAGAAAAACAATTGAGAAGAAGATCGACTGCTATAATCGAGCAATTGAACAAACTGTTTAAACAATTAAGGTACCTATAATACCAGTTTCTCTTTGCTTTTTATTTGTTCGTGCAAGATTAATAACTCATGAGAAGGTTCATCGTTACAATCGACCAACAGTTGAACAAATTGTTACTGTTAGTGTACATATTCGTTCGCTAGATGGTACTGTTGAGTGTCGACTATGACGCTGGTGTATCCAGCCTGCGTCTGCGCGTGTAAAGGTTTCAATTCGTGGCCGTAGACAGTCGCCTGGGACTGCACATGCGCCTGATTGTTATTAAAACAGTTCATAAAGTGTTGACCGTGGATAGTGTCAGAACATACGTATGGATTACTCAGTGTCTGAAGATGTAACTGGTGGTCACTTTCGGTACTACCACAAGAACTCGATGAAGCACTGTACGGTCTATGTTGGGTTTGGTTGGAGTTTATGGAATGAGACGTTAATTCTGATGACTCCGAATAAGGATAGAAGAACTCCTGGTGGGAGTGGGAGTAGTACGGGTCGTCGTTAAAGTTGTGCAAGTAGATGGGATACTCGGGAGGGAAGACCATAGTTCCGTTTGAGTCACATCCGTACTCGTCATCTGGAATGGAAGATGTTGGGGTCGCTATGGTAGCAGGTTGAAGGCGCTGAACGTGGTACTTGGATTGGGAAAGGGATCTTGGGGGAGTATGTAAAGGAGAGTGCTTTTCCAAAGGGGTGGGAGTGGAAGAAAGGTTCTCGCATGCTACTCCTTGGGCCACGTTCAGAATGCAGTCTTTAGCTTCTAAATCACTAAAAATGTTACGAATATTAATAAAGTTTTTTTGAGAAATATGCTTTTTTTTACNATTTAACTAAATAATGATTTACTTTAAAACATTAAATAAGTGCTTATTGAACGGAATCACTGCTGAATTTTATATTTTTGTGGAATTACCCCTTATACATTGTGTTTTGTTCGCAGGTCGACATAGGTGTAGTGGTTTATATAACAATAGGTGTATTTGGTGTATTAATAGCACTTATAATTGGAGCATTGGTAGGCATTTACGTATGGGTCAATTCCCTTTCGAGGCTTCTGAAGAAACAGGACGATGACGACCCTTATAAAAGTTATTTAAAGTAAATACACTTTGCATACCTCAAAGAATCAGTGATGCTTGATGTTTATGGTCCGAGGGGGGGAGGTCGAGTTTCAATACAATGTACATTTAAGAAGAATCTTTCTCTTTTACTCTTCAACCCTTTGATATTTCGCTGTAGGTTTGAGAGGTTTCGGAGAGCCTAGGAGAAAGGATGCATGTATAGTCAGTTGTTAACAGATGGCGTTTGAAAATTATTTGCTTTCTATACTGCATGATTAGGTACTGAATTGTTTTTGTCAGCGAGCAGTCACTGATTCTGTTACAATAAATAATTAATAAAATCAAATCATAATTGAAACTGTATGAGACGTGTTTATTGTACTTTTAAAAAACTATTAAAATGACTTTAAAACAGATTATTAAAGAACTTGTCGATAATGTTTCGACCAAGTCGATTTATAGTTGAGAATGGTCTACTTACAATTAATTCAAACAATACTGTCGAGTTCTTAATAAACTGCTTTCAAGTAATGAGCTTCGTTTATTCGTTCTTAAATACATTGAAATTATCCATATTACTTTGTTTTGTTTTTTGTTCCTCTAGGAAATATCCGAGCATCCCTCGGATGAATCCAGTACCTGGTGAAGAATTATCCAAACGATACGTTATGTCTACCGGAAATACAGATTATGATTCACTTCCTTCTCAAAAGTTTTCCAGGAACCCACTGACCAGCAGATCTATGATGGAAAGAAGAATGTCTCCGTCAGTAATCGGGGAACTGAACAACAGGATTTCCAGGGAACAAGGACCTGGTGCCAAATCTAACGGATTTTATGCAGGGTATGTACCTGATTAAATATTTTGTATAAAAAGAACGAATGTTAAAAAATAATGAAAAATATTCTGAAACAATTTACTCGCTTAAGAATGATAGGAGAATTTTTCGGGCTTAAGAGTCGTGATCGTTGCAAATCAATGCTTGGTCTCTATTGGTCTTGGTCTTCAGACCAGAGTGTTCTTCCTAAAACTTAAAATCCTAAATGTTGGTTAATAGATAGTTCTTCCCCAAAAGTATAGAACTGAACAGAAAAACAAGCAATCTGGAAATAAGGTTCTTTTTTATTAAATTATACAATCAACACAAAATTATTTGCTTTCGGGTTGTTGCTTGTTTTTTTTTCAGTTAAAATCCAAAAAAAGACCACAGTCAATAATAAATCAGAATTCTTCAAGACACAAGCCGTAAAAACTTACATTTAAGTGTAAGACCCAAAGAAATTATTGCACTGTGTCATACTCATATTTTTTTAATATCCCAATAACGTAAAAATGTAAATCCCTGCCTATAATTATCTATCGATAAATGTCGAATTTATCAATTTTTATTTTTCTCTGAAGTTTTTATCAAATAATTCCACTGATTAGATTTTATCGAGCAAATAGAAAGATAATAGTGAGAATTCCAATATTTTTGTAAAAGATCTATACCGTTTCTGTCTTAATTTTTACTGTACAATTATAGATATTTCTGTTCATATAAATTCTTCAAAATAACGATTTTCAAATAAAAATTGTAATTTTGCAACTGTAATTCCTTCTTTAGTTTTAAAAAATTAAGTAATTTAAACTTTAGAAGAATTAGAAAGTAATAGATATCTCCTGCAAAAACTACTGTAATGACTAATTTTTCTACCCTGGGGACTATTTTGTTTTTTTTTTATTTCAGAGATAATATTGACTCTTTCAGTAAACCTGGTAAACAAGATGTAGTTTATTATGGAGGTGGGGCAGTGAAAGACAGGCCAAATATGGCGTACTGAGAATGTTATTTTTCCGTGTTTGTTTTGTTAATTACCCAATTTATATCGTACGTACCATTACTGATACTGTCTCGTTGCGAAATTTTATTAAAAAGCCATAGCAGACTTTTTATTTACTTAATACTTGTAACTTATAAGTAATACAAAATATGCAATATTAGATAATAACCGTAGTTTTTTCGGTTTTTTTTTTGATGTTCGTAATGCTTTAATTTTTGAACACTTTACTATCATGCATCACGCTTGACGTAGACAGTCATGTATTTTGTTGATAAGTTTTTAGTTGTCTATGTATGTATGTAATTAACTAGATATTTAATAGGATGATACGTAGGACACCCTGTATATATGATATTTTATCCCGGATTTCCAATGTTCCAAAGTTGGCCAAAGAAATTTACAAAGATATTTTTATACATAATTGTAATTTGTTATACTATTATCAATATTGTTAATAAAATATGCATTCTTTGTTGTTGCAAATTATTATTAGGAAGTAGTATAGTTCTGCTACAGGTTTTCTTAATTAAGAAATTAACGCTGTTCCTTAAAACATTAGTAAAAAGTAACAAAATAATAATTCAATGTTGCTACAAAACAATGCAAACAATTAGCTAGAACAAAAATCCTTTACTTTTTATTTTAATTGTAATTCCTAACGTATTTTTCTTTTATTAATTTCTAACAGGTGCTCACTATTTATTTTTCTTCTTACTATCTTTAATGTTTTTGAGGTTCTTATAATTCTGTTTCCATTAATTTCTAATAATGTGAATATATTTTCCTTAACGTACACAGACGTTTTTGGAAATAATATGAAAAAATTTTCTTTACGTAAACTGCTTTAAAATGAAAGAAGGTGAAGACAAGGTCATTAAACAGATCACATCTTGTTTTTAAATGTGTATCTATTGGGAATTTAGTTGTTTACGAGAATTTTTAGTAATAACACGGACATTTCTTTATTGTGAGTGAATTATGCGGATAACATCTTTTTAATACTTTTAATTAGAACAGAAGTGAAGAAAAGTGCAAGTGAATTTGTGCCAATAGGATATGTATAAGGGATTGAAGAGATATTTTCTTCTCGGACAATAACAGTAAGTTTTTTGATATGTATTTTGTTTAATTAAGTACGCTAATGATTATTGAAGTCGATGTAATTAATAACACAGTCAGTGAATTATTTAGATGCAGTTACAATAACGCGTCCTTTAATGATTTTCTTTAATTATTATACGAATAAGATGCAGGTAGTTCACAAATGATTAGGTATTACATCTTTTTATGCGATGATAATTTTACTGAAAGAAGAAAAATTGGAAATGCATATATATTTAAATGTACCTATTAGAAATTACTCCAATCTACCCTGTTGAAATAAACCGAGTACGAAGCATTAGGAAGTTATAATAATGGTTGTGTTTTACTAATTGTAATAAGAAATTGTAGAAAATTGCTTTCGACAGAATAAATTGTCAAAGATCAAACAGAAAAGAAATTTAATTCATTGTAAGGTCAGCATTTTTAATTGATTCATAAGTTATTTTGTATTTTTGATGTTGACCAGTTCTTCCCCTCTAATAGTTAGTAAAAGAAGGAATAATAAGGGTTGTAGAACCAGTTTATTACGAAAACTATTTACCGATGTTTCGCCCCTTGTGCGAAATTTTTGTAGATATAGTTTTCTTAGTTCGGTGATAGTTGTTATCAGCGAAAGTAATAGAAAAGAAATAACACACTTCCCTGTTGGTAATCAACTAAGAGTGCCTGATTCAGGGATATAATCCAGACCAAATCAGGACCTTAATTAGCCAGATTAGAAAATTATTTAGGTTTGCCTATAGGCTTCGGATTTAATCAGGACCTAAAAAAACCAAATTTTAGTGAAAATCAAAATTAAAATTTCTAATGAGGTCCTTATGAAAAATAAATCTCGCACCTATTATCGTAAAACCAAGAAAATTTTTAGTCGGGTTTGTGGGCTGCTACCCTAGACAAAAATTTTCAGTCTCTCTCCAGTCACTCAGTCTTTCAGCGTCTCTAAGAGCGTCTCTCATAGTCTTTCACAGTCTCTCAGTTATTGCCTAGATGTTTTTATGGATCTCTCACAGTCTCTGTATGAGAGACTCGAACGATAAAATTGTTAATTCACAAAGAGACTGAATGAATAAAACTGAAAAATTGAGAGACTCGAGTCTCTCGTAGAAAGACTGGGATCTCTGAAATATGTTGAACTTAGAAAATTTTAACCATGTCTATCGAGACACCACTTATTGAGAGATTCGAGTCTCTCGTTCAGAGATTCGAGTCTCTCGTTCAGAGATTCGAGTCTCTGGTTTAGAGACTGGATACAAAATGAGGACCTCTCTATGAGCGACTTAAACAGTTTCTTCGACAGTCTCTCTGCGACACCAGAGAGACTCGATGAGAGACCGAGACTCGGGTACTAATTGAGCAATTTTCACGAATGGAATATTTTCCACCATCGAATGGAAATCGCTTTAGGGTATGCCTAATTATAAGCCAAGAAATTTTTTTTTCGGATTTGTGGGCTGCTACTGATTGAACAATTTTCACGAATGAAACATTTTCCATCATCGAATGGAAATCGCCACATGTTAATATTTGAATAACGTAAATGTTCGTCCGTATAGGTATACGTGTGCTAGGTACACTAGACAATGAGTATTGGATAGATTTGCATATCGTGATCCCTGTTATTACATCGGTTTGTTTTGGGGCCGTTTGACATTGAAAAGAACGGTTTTCCGCGTGCAGTGATTCCCACCGGCGGGTGGCTCACCCTTTTGCGTCGTTTCCACGGTAACGGCACACTTGTACGCCCGACTCATCTGATATGTTTGTCTAAAGATTTTATACCAATTACATTCCAGTTTGCCAAAGCGCTTTTTTTTAACGTTGAAGGGCTCTCGCCAAAGCGGAAAGTGTACTATTTAAGAGGACTTGTCTAAAATTTCGCGCGAAACCTTAAAAGGGGATTTATATTCATTCTCCTGAAAACAAGAGGACTTTTGTTCATGAGAACGATGGCAGTTTCATGAGGAAATCGATTTCGTTTTGTTTATTTATAATGTACAGGGTGTACTTGTCGGTAGTAATTAAAATAAATGTTTGAAATATTCGCATATTCAAATGACCAAATATTTAAATAATAATATTCAAAATTTCAAATGTCTGGATATCCAAATAGCTGAATACTCACACCTATTTAATTGTGACGTATGATTTGGATCTCCAAAACTGTATAATGAGCAGTTGGGAAATTTCACTGAGAAAGTGTTTGGTATTGTTTATTCATATAGATATTAGAAAAATCATTGATCTGCTAAGATCGTTACAAGGAAGCTTTTGATTTAGTCGTCACAGTCGAATATCATAAAAAAAAATAAAAACCACCATTTTACGAATGTAACATTTAAATAAAGCACAGAAACCCAAAACTACAAATAAGTGAATTTAAAAACAAATACATACAATTATTTTTGGTTTTAGTTTTAGTGTCCTATTTAGTTTGGTCCACATAACTCAAATTGAGGTTCTACCAACAAAATTAGTTTATTTCTTGTAAATTAATTAAAAATTTTAAAAAATGTAGTAATGGACATCCCTTCTTACATAAATATATTGTTTGTTACACTAATTGTTGAATAAGTATATATATACTGTATGCGAACTATAACGGAAACTGTATGTCCAGCGCATCCACCAAAATTTGTTAAAAAATGTTTTGATTTTAACAAATTGCATGTTCTGATTCGAATCTAAAGGCCGTCATATATTGCAGCATTGATATATTTGAATAGATGTTAATAAAATTTAAACTTAACGTTGAAAAACCGACTTCAATACTTTGGGAACAAACTTAAAATAAAAGATTGAAGTGGTTGCGTTTTATTTATTTTTCCAACTACTTTTTTATTATCATTCTCTAACATTCATTCCACCGTTGGAGCTGGAATATTCTGTTCAAATTTATTATCTAATAAAAAAAATATTAAAAAAAAATGCAGTCGAATTGAAAATTAGAATTAAAGTATAAAAATTCTTCTTGACTCCTTAGAAAGTAATATATATATATACGAATGCATTGTAAAGTCCTTGCTTGATGCTTATCTAATACAATAAACGCAAACTTGTGTGGATTCACGATTTATTACATTCTTGGAAGAAATTCTCTAAAGTAGTAAATTCGTATCGTATGAAATGTCATTTAATTTTAATTTTTGTAACAACTAAAATCTCAAATGCATTAAAATATCTTGTGCTGCAGGGAAACTTTTCTGAATTGTTTAAAATCTGTTTTCGTTCGAAGAAGAAAAGACAAAAGATATTAGTCCCATCGTCATTAGTTGGTAACACGTGACTTTTAAACATCAGGAGGACGCTCGTCAGCTTCTTTAATAACAGCTTTTAGTGCTGCAAACAAAAGCTTCAACATGACTCCAATTACATGCTCTATTTAGAATTATTTCCATACTTTCGTGCACTTGCCTCTTATTGTTAAAAAACAAACGACGTTCGGTTTCCAGTTGAGTTCAGTTGACGTGCGAGCACGTGGCAGATCGCTGACGAATGATCACAATGTGCTAGTGGCGTTCACGCGTTTCGCCACGGGAATCCCCGTTTTAACGAGACTTCTCTTGTTAAATTTACCCGGTCTCAGTCCAGCTAAACATCTTGCTCTTTGTGTTGAGATAATAACTAAGCCAATTGACTCTTGATAAAAATGTTACCATTCTCAAGATTTATAAACGCACACTTGGTATGCGTATAAGGTTATGCAATTATTATCCATATACTTGCAAAGTGCCTAATGCTGAAATCCATATAAATACAAATGAATCGCTAAATGTGTTGTTATGCGCAACGCTGGAGAACGGCTGGACCAATTTTGATTATTGTTTCTAAATATTCCTTGAAGTCTGAGGAAGCAACTTATGAAGAGAAAAATTGGAAAAATTGCTCAGAAAAACGTAAAAACCAAATTCAAACTGTTCCTACCTGTCAATTCTAGGGAATTGACTTGAGCACGGCTCAGCCGATTTGACTGATTTATTTTTCGTTGTATTTGTAATTGACAGGACAAGGTTTGTATGAAAGAAAATTTTTGGAAAATACACGGAAAAATCCGGTAATTTGGATAGTATTTTTATGGAAAACCTTTATGTTACAAATTTTGACATTTTTGTTTCTGGTCAGATTTACATGAAACTTTATATTTATGCTCATTGGCATAAAGTCAAACACCTATTTCACAATTATAACCTCTGAAAGGGGATGAAAAGAGGTTTATGAGTTTTATATGTGATTGAATTTACTTGAAACTTGGATCAAAAATTAAGCAAATACGTATTTTAGCAATTTTTAAAAATTAAGGATGAAAAGTTGTTGCTATGATTGTGTTTGAAATCTAGTATGGCGTCATTACATAAAATTAAAACTTTGTAGGGGTGAATTGAGTTAATAAATTTTACGGAGAATTTCTGCGATCAAACTTTTGACGTCAATCAAAACAAAACAAAGAATTATCTTTGATATGTCTTCAAGTTGATTAAACTGTATGGATATTATACTTCATTTACTTTCTCAAGCGATGTGCCCCTTCCAAATAGTAAGTAGGGAAAAAAAGCTCATTATACTCTCGACTCTTGTTCATTAAACATACTTTTTCATACAGTACCTGCCAAAAGTTTTGTTCAATCATGAATAGTGCGAATCGAAAACAAGCGTTAAAGCCTTTAATATGTCTTCAAATATAAATAAACATCTCGTTGATATTTTCAGTAGTAAATGGTACTAATAACAGCATATTTGAGCAATGCAATTGTAGTGGATAAAATGGTCAATTTTTCCGTGCAGTACTGTACGGATTGTACGCTCCTAACCGGTTAAGAGAGTTGTCTCGTTTCTTTTCTGGCCTAGTGCTGTTCTTTTCTACTTTGCGCCAGTCAAACTGAAGGTCACATCGCTACAGAAACTAAACGAAGTATAATTGATCGCTCTTTAAGCGGTTTTCTAGCATACCTAAATATTTGACAGAGAATGCAAAAAATAATAAAAATAACAAATTTATTCGACATTTGGTCTGATATACATACGTGTACACTTTTTTTAATAGGATTATTATTTTGCACATTGTAATGTATGGTAATTTACATATAGATATAAATTTCACAGTCTTAAATTTATTGTCGCAAACAAACTATTTACATGGATAATATTTATGTACACTAGAACGTTATGTATACTTTTTTACATATCTACATTTGCTCTGTATGGAGGCTCTTGTACGCACATATAGGTACGAAGTTTAAAATTTAAAGAAGTTCTCGGTAAAGCGCCACTTCATCTGAAAACATTTTCTTCTATTCAACTGTACAATTTCACAAATTGTCAGATATACATATGTATGTATTGTTATAATATAATGTAATATAATATAATATAATTATATTGAACGTTGTAATGCATGTACTTTACACTTATGGCACTTATACTCGGGATTTACAGGATACTACATCATCGGCAAATTAATTCAATTTTGCTTTATGTTGCACTGCAAGCTTAAAATCAAAATTCACTAATAAATAATTATATCAATAATACTACTACGTATATTATATGGTCCACCCAAAATTTGTAAAGATACGTATGGTACAAAAATAAATAATTATATTTTAATTAAGTACATATTATAATGCCCGTTGATCTTTGCTTCTCAATCGTTCGTTCCAGAAAAACAATTGAGAAGAAGATCGACTGCTATAATCGAGCAATTGAACAAACTGTTTAAACAATTAAGGTACCTATAATACCAGTTTCTCTTTGCTTTTTATTTGTTCGTGCAAGATTAATAACTCATGAGAAGGTTCATCGTTACAATCGACCAACAGTTGAACAAATTGTTACTGTTAGTGTACATATTCGTTCGCTAGATGGTACTGTTGAGTGTCGACTATGACGCTGGTGTATCCAGCCTGCGTCTGCGCGTGTAAAGGTTTCAATTCGTGGCCGTAGACAGTCGCCTGGGACTGCACATGCGCCTGATTGTTATTAAAACAGTTCATAAAGTGTTGACCGTGGATAGTGTCAGAACATACGTATGGATTACTCAGTGTCTGAAGATGTAACTGGTGGTCACTTTCGGTACTACCACAAGAACTCGATGAAGCACTGTACGGTCTATGTTGGGTTTGGTTGGAGTTTATGGAATGAGACGTTAATTCTGATGACTCCGAATAAGGATAGAAGAACTCCTGGTGGGAGTGGGAGTAGTACGGGTCGTCGTTAAAGTTGTGCAAGTAGATGGGATACTCGGGAGGGAAGACCATAGTTCCGTTTGAGTCACATCCGTACTCGTCATCTGGAATGGAAGATGTTGGGGTCGCTATGGTAGCAGGTTGAAGGCGCTGAACGTGGTACTTGGATTGGGAAAGGGATCTTGGGGGAGTATGTAAAGGAGAGTGCTTTTCCAAAGGGGTGGGAGTGGAAGAAAGGTTCTCGCATGCTACTCCTTGGGCCACGTTCAGAATGCAGTCTTTAGCTTCTAAATCACTAAAAATGTTACGAATATTAATAAAGTTTTTTTGAGAAATATGCTTTTTTTTACCTTAGTACGTAATTAACGGATACGACGCAGTGGGGCCTTGATGAGCGGGTGTTATGTACAATTGTGGCGTAACTTTGCATCCAAACCCAGCCTCCCCCTTTGCACAAAAATCGGAAATATTTGGTGGTAACTTGCCCTTTGCAAAGTACTGTAACGAACGAGAAATGCTTCAGCAAAGAATATTGTAAGACAGTTGTGATTTTACAACCACGTAAAGTATAATGATTCATGGTTCATCGAGATTTGTTTAGATCATCGAATACAAAACACAAACTTTTGTCGTGAAATATATTAAAATAAAAGGAAAAAATTAGCATTCCACAATAAACAAAACCTTTTAAAGGTATTTGCTACCTTCACTTCGGCTTTTTCGTATTGGAAAAACCATTTCTGTACCCAAGGATCATTAGAATTAAAGTTTCGGACAATTTCTAATAATTAATTAGCATTGTAGATTTTCGGTTAATCTGGCCAGAGTCATTATTGACACGATGTTGTTATTATTGGGGATTCCCGGCCATATGGTGAAATGACCTTTCGCAACAAATGCTCCGGTTTTTGTTGACGAACCTGTTCGTTGCAACTGCCGTGAACATGGATAGGAATTTATCAAGTTTTCCATTAATTTGGTTGAGAGTTAGGGATGGAACGAGAAGGGGGGAGGGTAGAAACGGATACGGAAACGGCAGCGAACAAACAAGCGCCTGTGCAAACACGGATAACAGGGGCTGACGTTCGCCACGACTCAGGCCGTTATTGCCATCATTAACCCTAGTTGAAGGGAAGTTCCTAACGACATCGGATAAAATTGACACGGCCGACTATCTCAGGTGCGCGATTATAACGATATCCCAATTTATAACAAAAACTGAATGACGATGAGCGACCAAAACTAAAATGAATTAAAGTAAATTCGTCTTCCTTTTTTTATGATGACATGAAGAAAGGAAAACCAAAGGAAACAAGCTCGAATCGAATGAAGAGAAAAGGAAATTGAATGTAATGCAATTGCTATGAATTTCAAGGATCTAGGAAAAAAGCCACCGAGAAAAAAGCCTTGGAAAAAATCACCTAAAATTTATTCTAAACGTTATCATATGATTTAAAAACTTAACACTTCAAGTTATTGTCTTTCTTGATGATAACGTTGAATAGACAGCATGAGTTCTAGTTAATTACCTACTTGATTTGTTTTATTTTTGCTAATATTTGTAACAATAATATTATGTTGTTTGGTTGACTTCCCAAGAAGGACTTATTAATACGAAGAATATCAACATTAAATCAATTAAAACAACAAAGGAGAACGTTGCAACTAATTATCTACTCGATCTATTCTTATTTCTATTAAATTGTATTACGAACATTCTGTACGTTTATTT